>NW_021145192.1:0-39732 GCF_900634775.1 Gouania willdenowi
TTTTTTTTAATTTTTGAAAAAATATGTCTTGCTATAGCCTTACTTTTGATTTTGAGTGATTTTCAATTTTTATCATTTTTTTTTGCCTTACTGCTTTCTTTGCCCTGTTTAAGTATGTGCATTATATTTGCAGTAGTTTTTAGGGTCTAATGATGGTCCTAACTCAATTTTTTTTTTTTTTAAATTTTTGAAAAATATGCCTTGTTATAGCCTTACTTTTGATTTTGGGTGATTTTCGTTTTGTGTCATTTTTTGTGCCTTACTGCTTTCTTAGCCTTGTTTAAGTATGTGCATTGTATTTGCAGTAGTTTTTAGGGTCTAATGATGGTCCTAACTCAATTTTTTTTTTTTTTTTTTTTTGAAATTTTTGAAAAAAGATGCCTTGCTATAGCCTTACTTTTGATTTTGAGTGATTTTCAATTTTTATCATTTTTTTGTGCCTTACTGCTTTTTTAGCCTTGTTTAAGTATGTGCATTATATTTGTAGTCGTTTTTAGGGTCTAATGATGGTCCTAACTCAATTTTTTTTTTTTTTTTAATTTTTGAAAAAATATGCCTTGCTATAGCCTTACTTTTGATTTTGGATGATTTTCGTTTTTTGTCATTTTTTGTGCCTTACTGCTTTCTTTGCCCTGTTTAAGTATGTGCACTATATTTGCAGTAGTTTTTCGGGTTTAATGATGGTCCTAACTCAATTTTTTTTTTTTTTTTTGAAATTTTTGAAAAAAATATGCCTTGTTATATTCTTACTTTTGATTTTGGGTGATTTTCGTTTTGTGTCATTTTTTGTGCCTTACTGCTTTCTTAGCCTTGTTTAAGTATGTGCATTGTATTTGCAGTAGTTTTTAGGGTCTAATGATGGTCCTAACTCAATTTTTTTTTTTTTTTTTTTGAAATTTTTGAAAAAAGATGCCTTGCTATAGCCTTACTTTTGATTTTGAGTGATTTTCAATTTTTATCATTTTTTGTGCCTTACTGCTTTTTTAGCCTTGTTTAAGTATGTGCATTATATTTGTAGTCGTTTTTAGGGTCTAATGATGTTTCGAACTCAATTTTTTTTTTTTTTTTTTAATTTTTGAAAAAATATGCCTTGCTATAGCCTTACTTTTGATTTTGGATGATTTTCGTTTTTTTGTCATTTTTTGTGCCTTACTGCTTTCTTAGCCTTGTTTAAGTATGTGCATTATATTTGCAGTCGTTTTTCGGGTCTAATGATGGTCCTAACTCAATTTTTTTTTTTTTTTTGAAATTTTTGAAAAAAATATGCCTTGTTATAGCCTTACTTTTGATTTTGGGTGATTTTCGTTTTGTGTCATTTTTTGTGCCTTACTGCTTTCTTAGCCTTGTTTAAGTATGTGCATTGTATTTGCAGTAGTTTTTAGGGTCTAATGATGGTCCTAACTCAATTTTTTTTTTTTTTTTTTTTTTTAAATTTTTGAAAAAAGATGCCTTGCTATAGCCTTACTTTTGATTTTGAGTGATTTTCAATTTTTATCATTTTTTGTGCCTTACTGCTTTTTTAGCCTTGTTTAAGTATGTGCATTATATTTTGCAGTAGTTTTCGGGTCTAATGATGGTCCCGAACTCAATTTTTTTTTTTTTTTTTTTGAAATTTTTGAAAAAAGATGCCTTGTTATAGCCTTACTTTTGATTTTGAGTGATTTTCAATTTTTATCATTTTTTGTGCCTTACTGCTTTCTTAGCCTTGTTTAAGTATGTGCATTATATTTGCAGTAGTTTTTAGGGTTTAATGATGGTCCTAACTCAGTTTTTTTTTTTTTTTTTCTAATTTTTGAAAAATATGCCTTGCTATAGCCTTACTTTTGATTTTAGGTGATTTTCGTTTTGTGTCATTTTATGTGCCTTACTGCTTTCTTAGCCTTGTTTAAGTATGTGCATTATATTTGCAGTAGTTTTTAGAGTCTAATGATGGTCCTAACTCAATTTTTTTTTTTTTTTTTTTGAAATTTTTGAAAAAAGATGCCTTTGCTATAGCCTTACTTTTGATTTTGGATGATTTTCGTTTTTTTTTGTCATTTTTGTGCCTTACTGCTTTCTTTGCCCTGTTTAAGTATGTGCACTATATTTGCAGTAGTTTTTCGGGTTTAATGATGGTCCTAACTCAATTTTTTTTTTTTTTTTTAATTTTTGAAAAAATATGCCTTGCTATAGCCTTACTTTTGATTTTGAGTGATTTTCAATTTTTATCATTTTTTGTGCCTTACTGTTTTCTTTGCCCTGTTTAAGTATGTGCATTATATTTGCAGTCGTTTTTCGGGTCTAATGATGGTCCTAACTCAATATTTTTTTATTTTTTTTTGGAAATTTTTGAAAAAATATGCCTTGCTATAGCCTTATTTTGATTTTGAGTGATTTTCAATTTTTATCATTTTTTGTGCCTTACTGCCTTCTTAGCCTTGTTTAAGTATGTGCATTATATTTGCAGTCGTTTTTCGGGTCTAATGATGGTCCTAACTCAATTTTTTTTTTTTTTTAATTTTTGAAAAAATATGCCTTGCTATAGCCTTACTTTTGATTTTGGGTGATTTTCGTTTTGTGTCATTTTTTGTGCCTTACTGCTTTCTTAGCCTTGTTTAAGTATGTGCATTATATTTGCAGTAGCTTTTCGGGTCTAATGATGGTCCTAACTCAATTTTTTTTTTTTGAAATTTTGAAAAAAGATGCCTTGTTATAGCCTTACTTTGATTTTGGGTGATTTTCGTTTTGTGTCATTTTTTGTGCCTTACTGCTTTCTTAGCCTTGTTTAAGTATGTGCATTATATTTGTAGTAGTTTTTAGGGTCGAATGATGGTCCTAACTCAATTTTTTTTTTTTTTTTTTTTTTTTTTTTGAAATTTTTGAAAAAATATGCCTTGCTATAGCCTTACTTTTGATTTTGGTTGATTTTCGTTTTGTGTCATTTTATGTGCCTTACTGCTTTCTTAGCCCTGCTTAAGTATGTGCATTATATTTGCAGTAGTTTTTAGAGTCTAATGATGGTCCTAACTCAATTTTTTTTTTTTTTTTTTTTTGAAATTTTTGAAAAAAGATGCCTTGCTATAGCCTTACTTTTGATTTTGGATGATTTTCGTTTTTTGTCATTTTTTGTGCCTTACTGCTTTCTTTGCCCTGTTTAAGTATGTGCACTATATTTGCAGTAGTTTTTCGGGTTTAATGATGGTCCTAACTCAATTTTTTTTTTTTTTTTAATTTTTGAAAAAATATGCCTTGCTATAGCCTTACTTTTGATTTTGAGTGATTTTCAATTTTTATCATTTTTTGTGCCTTACTGTTTTCTTTGCCCTGTTTAAGTATGTGCATTATATTTGCAGTCGTTTTTCGGGTCTAATGATGGTCCTAACTCAATATTTTTTTATTTTTTTTTGGAAATTTTTGAAAAAATATGCCTTGCTATAGCCTTATTTTTGATTTTGAGTGATTTTCAATTTTTATCATTTTTTGTGCCTTACTGCCTTCTTAGCCTTGTTTAAGTATGTGCATTATATTTGCAGTCGTTTTTCGGGTCTAATGATGGTCCTAACTCAATTTTTTTTTTTTTTTAATTTTTGAAAAAATATGCCTTGCTATAGCCTTACTTTTGATTTTGGGTGATTTTCGTTTTGTGTCATTTTTTGTGCCTTACTGCTTTCTTAGCCTTGTTTAAGTATGTGCATTATATTTGCAGTAGTTTTTCGGGTCTAATGATGGTCCGAACTCAATTTTTTTTTTTTGAAATTTTTGAAAAAAGATGCCTTGTTATAGCCTTACTTTTGATTTTGGGTGATTTTCGTTTTGTGTCATTTTTTGTGCCTTACTGCTTTCTTAGCCTTGTTTAAGTATGTGCATTATATTTGTAGTAGTTTTTAGGGTCGAATGATGGTCCTAACTCAATTTTTTTTTTTTTTTTTTTTTTTTTTGAAATTTTTGAAAAAATATGCCTTGCTATAGCCTTACTTTTGATTTTGGTTGATTTTCGTTTTGTGTCATTTTATGTGCCTTACTGCTTTCTTAGCCCTGCTTAAGTATGTGCATTATATTTGCAGTAGTTTTTAGAGTCTAATGATGGTCCTAACTCAATTTTTTTTTTTTTTTTTTTTAAATTTTTGAAAAAAGATGCCTTGCTATAGCCTTACTTTTGATTTTGAGTGATTTTCAATTTTTATCATTTTTTGTGCCTTACTGCTTTTTTAGCCTTGTTTAAGTATGTGCATTATATTTGTAGTCGTTTTTAGGGTCTAATGATGTTTCGAACTCAATTTTTTTTTTTTTTTTAATTTTTGAAAAAATATGCCTTGCTATAGCCTTACTTTTGATTTTGGGTGATTTTCGTTTTGTGTCATTTTTTGTGCCTTACTGCTTTCTTAGCCTTGTTTAAGTATGTGCATTGTATTTGCAGTAGTTTTTAGGGTCTAATGATGGTCCTAACTCAATTTTTTTTTTTTTTTTTTTTTGAAATTTTTGAAAAAAGATGCCTTGCTATAGCCTTACTTTTGATTTTGAGTGATTTTCAATTTTTATCATTTTTTGTGCCTTACTGCTTTTTTAGCCTTGTTTAAGTATGTGCATTATATTTGTAGTCGTTTTTAGGGTCTAATGATGTTTCGAACTCAATTTTTTTTTTTTTTTTTAATTTTTGAAAAAATATGCCTTGCTATAGCCTTACTTTTGATTTTGGATGATTTTCGTTTTTTGTCATTTTTTGTGCCTTACTGCTTTCTTAGCCTTGTTTAAGTATGTGCATTATATTTGCAGTCGTTTTTCGGGTCTAATGATGGTCCTAACTCAATTTTTTTTTTTTTTTTTAATTTTTGAAAAAATATGCCTTGCTATAGCCTTACTTTTGATTTTGGGTGATTTTCGTTTTGTGTCATTTTTTGTGCCTTACTGCTTTCTTTGCCCTGTTTAAGTATGTGCATTATATTTGTAGTAGTTTTTAGAGTCTAATAATGGTCCTAACTCAATTTTTTTTTTTTTTTTTTTTGAAATTTTTGAAAAAATATGCCTTGTTATAGCCTTACTTTTGATTTTGAGCGATTTTCAATTTTTATCATTTTTTGTGCCTTACTGCTTTCTTTGCCCTGTTTAAGTATGTGCATTATATTTGTAGTCGTTTTTAGGGTCTAATGATGTTTCGAACTCATTTTTTTTTTTTTTTTTTAATTTTTGAAAAAATATGTCTTGCTATAGCCTTACTTTTGATTTTGAGTGATTTTCAATTTTTATCATTTTTTGTGCCTTACTGCTTTCTTTGCCCTGTTTAAGTATGTGCATTATATTTGCAGTCGTTTTTCGGGTCTAATGATGGTCCTAACTCAATTTTTTTTTTTTTTTTAATTTTTGAAAAAATCTGCCTTGCTATAGCCTTACTTTTGATTTTGGGTGATTTTCGTTTTGTGTCATTTTTTGTGCCTTACTGCTTTCTTTGCCCTGTTTAAGTATGTGCATTATATTTGCAGTAGTTTTTAGAGTCTAATAATGGTCCTAACTCAATTTTTTTTTTTTTTTTTTTGAAATTTTTGAAAAAATATGCCTTGTTATAGCCTTACTTTTGATTTTGAGCGATTTTCAATTTTTATCATTTTTTGTGCCTTACTGCTTTCTTTGCCCTGTTTAAGTATGTGCATTATATTTGTAGTCGTTTTTAGGGTCTAATGATGTTTCGAACTCAATTTTTTTTTTTTTTTTTTAATTTTTGAAAAAATATGTCTTGCTATAGCCTTACTTTTGATTTTGAGTGATTTTCAATTTTTATCATTTTTTGTGCCTTACTGCTTTCTTTGCCCTGTTTAAGTATGTGCATTATATTTGCAGTAGTTTTTAGGGTCTAATGATGGTCCTAACTCAATTTTTTTTTTTTTAAATTTTTGAAAAAATATGCCTTGTTATAGCCTTACTTTTGATTTTGGGTGATTTTCGTTTTGTGTCATTTTTTGTGCCTTACTGCTTTCTTAGCCTTGTTTAAGTATGTGCATTGTATTTGCAGTAGTTTTTAGGGTCTAATGATGGTCCTAACTCAATTTTTTTTTTTTTTTTTTTTGAAATTTTTGAAAAAAGATGCCTTGCTATAGCCTTACTTTTGATTTTGAGTGATTTTCAATTTTTATCATTTTTTGTGCCTTACTGCTTTTTTAGCCTTGTTTAAGTATGTGCATTATATTTGTAGTCGTTTTTAGGGTCTAATGATGGTCCTAACTCAATTTTTTTTTTTTTTTTTTAATTTTTGAAAAAATATGCCTTGCTATAGCCTTACTTTTGATTTTGGATGATTTTCGTTTTTTTGTCATTTTTTGTGCCTTACTGCTTTCTTTGCCCTGTTTAAGTATGTGCACTATATTTGCAGTAGTTTTTCGGGTTTAATGATGGTCCTAACTCAATTTTTTTTTTTTTTTTTGAAATTTTTGAAAAAAATATGCCTTGCTATAGCCTTACTTTTGTTTTTTTGTCATTTTTTGTGCCTTACTGCTTTTTTAGCCTTGTTTAAGTATGTGCATTATATTTGCAGTAGTTTTTCGGGTCTAATGATGGTCCGAACTCAATTTTTTTTTTTTTTTTTTTGAAATTTTTGAAAAAAGATGCCTTGTTATAGCCTTACTTTTGATTTTGAGTGATTTTCAATTTTTATCATTTTTTGTGCCTTACTGTTTTCTTTGCCCTGTTTAAGTATGTGCATTATATTTGCAGTCGTTTTTCGGGTCTAATGATGGTCCTAACTCAATATTTTTTTTTTTTTTTTTGGAAATTTTTGAAAAAATATGCCTTGCTATAGCCTTATTTTTGATTTTGAGTGATTTTCAATTTTTATCATTTTTTGTGCCTTACTGCCTTCTTAGCCTTGTTTAAGTATGTGCATTATATTTGCAGTCGTTTTTCGGGTCTAATGATGGGCCTAACTCAATTTTTTTTTTTTTTTTAATTTTTGAAAAAATATGCCTTGCTATAGCCTTACTTTTGATTTTGGGTGATTTTCGTTTTGTGTCATTTTTTGTGCCTTACTGCTTTCTTTGCCCTGTTTAAGTATGTGCATTATATTTGCAGTAGTTTTTAGAGTCTAATAATGGTCCTAACTCAATTTTTTTTTTTTTTTTTTTGAAATTTTTGAAAAAATATGCCTTGTTATAGCCTTACTTTTGATTTTGAGCGATTTTCAATTTTTATCATTTTTTGTGCCTTACTGCTTTCTTTGCCCTGTTTAAGTATGTGCATTATATTTGTAGTCGTTTTTAGGGTCTAATGATGTTTCGAACTCAATTTTTTTTTTTTTTTTTAATTTTTGAAAAAATATGTCTTGCTATAGCCTTACTTTTGATTTTGAGTGATTTTCAATTTTTATCATTTTTTGTGCCTTACTGCTTTCTTTGCCCTGTTTAAGTATGTGCATTATATTTGCAGTAGTTTTTAGGGTCTAATGATGGTCCTAACTCAATTTTTTTTTTTTTTAAATTTTTGAAAAAATATGCCTTGTTATAGCCTTACTTTTGATTTTGGGTGATTTTCGTTTTGTGTCATTTTTTGTGCCTTACTGCTTTCTTAGCCTTGTTTAAGTATGTGCATTGTATTTGCAGTAGTTTTTAGGGTCTAATGATGGTCCTAACTCAATTTTTTTTTTTTTTTTTTTTTGAAATTTTTGAAAAAAGATGCCTTGCTATAGCCTTACTTTTGATTTTGAGTGATTTTCAATTTTTATAATTTTTTGTGCCTTACTGCTTTTTTAGCCTTGTTTAAGTATGTGCATTATATTTGTAGTCGTTTTTAGGGTCTAATGATGTTTCGAACTCAATTTCTTTTTTTTTTTTTAATTTTTGAAAAAATATGCCTTGCTATAGCCTTACTTTTGATTTTGGATGATTTTCGTTTTTTGTCATTTTTTGTGCCTTACTGCTTTCTTTGCCCTGTTTAAGTATGTGCACTATATTTGCAGTAGTTTTTCGGGTTTAATGATGGTCCTAACTCAATTTTTTTTTTTTTTTTGAAATTTTTGAAAAAAATATGCCTTGCTATAGCCTTACTTTTGATTTTGGGTGATTTTCGTTTTTTGTCATTTTTTGTGCCTTACTGCTTTTTTAGCCTTGTTTAAGTATGTGCATTATATTTGCAGTAGTTTTTCGGGTCTAATGATGGTCCGAACTCAATTTTTTTTTTTTTTTTTTTGAAATTTTTGAAAAAAGATGCCTTGTTATAGCCTTACTTTTGATTTTGAGTGATTTTCAATTTTTATCATTTTTTGTGCCTTACTGCTTTCTTAGCCTTGTTTAAGTATGTGCATTATATTTGCAGTAGTTTTTAGGGTCTAATGATGGTCCTAACTCAATTTTTTTTTTTTTTTTTAATTTTTGAAAAAATATGCCTTGTTATAGCCTTACTTTTGATTTTGGTTGATTTTCGTTTTGTGTCATTTTATGTGCCTTACTGCTTTCTTAGCCTTGTTTAAGTATGTGCATTATATTTGCAGTAGTTTTTAGAGTCTAATGATGGTCCTAACTCAATTTTTTTTTTTTTTTTTTTGAAATTTTTGAAAAAAGATACCTTGCTATAGCCTTACTTTTGATTTTGGATGATTTTCGTTTTTTGTCATTTTTTGTGCCTTACTGCTTTCTTTGCCCTGTTTAAGTATGTGCACTATATTTGCAGTAGTTTTTCGGGTCTAATGATGGGCCTAACTCAATTTTTTTTTTTTTTTAATTTTTGAAAAAATATGCCTTGCTATAGCCTTACTTTTGATTTTGGTTGATTTTCGTTTTGTGTCATTTTTTGTGCCTTACTGCTTTCTTTGCCCTGTTTAAGTATGTGCATTATATTTGCAGTAGTTTTTCGGGTTTAATGATGGTCCTAACTCAATTTTTTTTTTTTTTTTTGAAATTTTTGAAAAAAATATGCCTTGTTATAGCCTTACTTTTGATTTTGGGTGATTTTCGTTTTGTGTCATTTTTTGTGCCTTACTGCTTTCTTAGCCTTGTTTAAGTATGTGCATTGTATTTGCAGTAGTTTTTAGGGTCTAATGATGGTCCTAACTCAATTTTTTTTTTTTTTTTTTTTGAAATTTTTGAAAAAATATGCCTTGCTATAGCCTTACTTTTGATTTTGAGTGATTTTCAATTTTTATCATTTTTTGTGCCTTACTGCTTTTTTAGCCTTGTTTAAGTATGTGCATTATATTTGTAGTCGTTTTTAGGGTCTAATGATGTTTCGAACTCAATTTTTTTTTTTTTTTTTAATTTTTGAAAAAATATGCCTTGCTATAGCCTTACTTTTGATTTTGGATGATTTTCGTTTTTTGTCATTTTTTGTGCCTTACTGCTTTCTTAGCCTTGTTTAAGTATGTGCATTATATTTGCAGTCGTTTTTCGGGTCTAATGATGGTCCTAACTCAATTTTTTTTTTTTTTTTTAATTTTTGAAAAAATATGCCTTGCTATAGCCTTACTTTTGATTTTGGATGATTTTCGTTTTTTGTCATTTTTTGTGCCTTACTGCTTTCTTTGCCCTGTTTAAGTATGTGCATTATATTTGTAGTAGTTTTTAGAGTCTAATAATGGTCCTAACTCAATTTTTTTTTTTTTTTTTTTTGAAATTTTTGAAAAAATATGCCTTGTTATAGCCTTACTTTTGATTTTGAGCGATTTTCAATTTTTATCATTTTTTGTGCCTTACTGCTTTCTTTGCCCTGTTTAAGTATGTGCATTATATTTGTAGTCGTTTTTAGGGTCTAATGATGTTTCGAACTCAATTTTTTTTTTTTTTTTTAATTTTTGAAAAAATATGTCTTGCTATAGCCTTACTTTTGATTTTGAGTGATTTTCAATTTTTATCATTTTTTGTGCCTTACTGCTTTCTTTGCCCTGTTTAAGTATGTGCATTATATTTGCAGTAGTTTTTAGGGTCTAATGATGGTCCTAACTCAATTTTTTTTTTTTTTAAATTTTTGAAAAAATATGCCTTGTTATAGCCTTACTTTTGATTTTGAGTGATTTTCAATTTTTATCATTTTTTGTGCCTTACTGCTTTCTTAGCCTTGTTTAAGTATGTGCATTATATTTGTAGTAGTTTTTAGGGTCTAATGATGGTCCTAACTCAATTTTTTTTTTTTTTTGAAAATTTTGAAAAAATATGCCTTGCTATAGCCTTACTTTTGATTTTGGGTGATTTTCGTTTTTTGTCATTTTTTGTGCCTTACTGCTTTCTTTGCCTTGTTTAAGTATGTGCATTATTTTTGCAGAGGTTTTTAGGGTCTAATGAGGGTCTTAACTCAATTTTTATTTTTTGAAATTTTTGAAAATATGCCTTACTATAGCTTTACTTCTGATTTTGTTTGATTTTTAATTTTTGTCATTTTTTGTTCCCTAATGCTTTTTATGGCCATTGTAAGTATGTGCATTATATTTGCAGTAGTGTTTAGGGTCTTTTACTGGACTTAACTCATTTTTTTTTTTTTTAAATTTTTGAAAAATATTCCTTACTGTAGCGTTACCTCTGATTTTGGATGATTTTTCATTTTTTTCATTTTTTGTGCCTTAATGCTTTTGTATTCCATTTTAACTATGCATTATATTTTCAGTCATTTTTAGGGTCTAATGAAGGTCTTACCTCAATTTTTATTTTTTGAAAAATATGCCTTACTATAGCCTTACTTATGATTTTGTGATTTTTGTCATTTTTTGTTCCTTAATGCTTATTTAGCCCATTGTAAGTATGTGCATTATTTTTGCAGTAATTTTTAGGGTGTAATGAAGGTCTTAACTCATTTTTACTATATATAGCCTTACCTTTGATTTTAAGGTGATTTTTTTTTATTTTTTATGCCTTAAGTATGTGCATTATATTTGCAGTAGTTTTTAGGGTCTTATACTGGCCTTAACTCAATTTTTTTTTTTTTTTAATTTTTGAAAAATATACCTTACTATTTAGCCTTGCCTTTGATTTTGAGTCATTTTTTGTTCTTTAATGCTTATTTAGCCCATTGTAAGCATGTGCATTACATTTGCAGTAATTCTTAGGGTCTAATGAGGGTCTTAACTCAATTTTTGCCTTACCTCCGTTTTGAGGCGTTTGAAATTTTTTCGTCAAATTTCATGCCTTACTGAAGCTTGTTCTGAACTCAGACGAGCTCCACGTGCGCTTACAGCGTTGAACTGATTGTGTGTGTGTGTTTCTGTGGGACTTCAGGATGTTGCTGGGTTAATGTTTGTTTTTTGTGTTGAACTCTTTGAACGTGTGCGTGCTCTTATTTTGAAGCTGAATGATAGAATGGTTGGGTTACCATGGTAACAGGCTGCAGTAACACAAAGTCAAAAACAGAGGCTATCCTCTCATTGGTCAGAGTCCTTAGGGTTAAACAGTGACCATGAAACACCACAGTGTGTGTCTTTGCGTTTCCATGGTTACCATAGCAGTGGTACAGAAAAAAAGATGAGATGAGCTGCAGCTGTTTGTCTGTCCAGGTTCCAACGGGGCGTCCGACCTTATTCTGCTACTGTTCCCTTTGTTTTGGTTGTGTTACTGTTTAATGTGGCTGTTGTGTTTGTGTTGTTTAGTGCAGTTGTGTGTATGTGGTTTTGCATAGTTGTGTTTTTGTTTTGCCTTAGTTGTTTTGTGTGTTTGTTGTGTAGTTGTTTGATAGACAAAGAGAATAATGATCAGAGTGTTATAGACAGTTTATTGTGTTATTATGTACATATACAGTGGGTGATCACTTGGGTGTAGTTGCAGGTTCTCCTGATTCTAGTTGTGGAGTTTCTTTAGTTTCTCTGTGAGCAGGAAAAACTTCCCACGGTGAGTTTAGGTCAAACTTCCTGAACTCCTGAGAAAGTTCCACAGGTTCAGCCACAACACGCTTCAGCTCATCGTCATAACGCACCTACACAGAGACACACACACACACACACACACACACACACACACACACACACACACAGTTACACATACACTGCGGCAGCATCAAACACTTTTGGGTCAATTGAGTCTAAAAAAAAAAATCTGAATTTTTTACAGATTGTTCTGTGATTATTCAATATTCACACTGTAAATGATTAGTTTGATCTGATGAACACTTGAGAAATGAACAATTTAGTGATGGGATATGTGTTTTTATTTTTCTTCCATTTTCAGCTTCCAATATCTGAAGAACTACAGCACATAGGAAAAGTAAATGTGTCATAGTAATACAGCTCCACCTACTCTCAGAATATACAAAAAGTGAGTGTGTGTTTGGGTCTGGAACATGTTTGGGCCTTCAGTAAACAACTTAGTAAATGCTTCAGCTCCCTGTAATATGATCAGCTTTGAGTTATGAACATTGACTGTTCACATCACTAACGATTAGTCACATATATGCATTGGTTCTTGGGTGACACGTTCTGGAAATATGAAAAAATACTTTTTTTTTTTAAACTATTTTCATTAGCCCATAACTGCATGATCAAATCTGATCTGTAATTTAATTTATAGTATAAAGGTTACTATTTATTGGGATATAAAACTATTTGTCTTTCATTTTTATGTTGGACCCAAACTTTGGGTTATTTCACCACTCGTGAATATTGAAAATCCTTTACATGAGGCAACTGTAGTTTGGTTCTGTGTCACATAATCATTAGTTTTTCACTAGTATGATAAAAATATATATATTTAAAAACTATTGCATCAGAAAATATTTCACATGTTCTACAGTTTCTCTGACAAACTTCTTTTTACTATTTTGAGGAGATCTATCAGATAGGTTGTATAGCAGATCTTTGTCTATATTCTGAGTAGGTGGAGCTGTATTATTATACTACATTTACTTTTCCTATGTGCTGTAGTTCCTGAGATATTTGAAGCTGAAAAAGGAAGAAAAATAAACACACACCCCCATCACTAAATTGTCCATATATTAAAAAGTGTTGATCAGATCAAACTAAAAATGTACAGTGTGACTATTGAATAATTTTGGAACAATTGGTAAATAATTCAGAATTTGAAACTGAAGTGCGTGGGATGCCCTGAACATTAGTTGAAATGTCATAGAATGACCGTTCTATAAATTAAAATGGTGTCACTGGTTTTCTTTTTGATTTTACAGGTTTTACTGGTTTTTTTTTAATGGTATCACTTGGTATTTTAATGGTTTGTGATGGTTTTCCCTATGTGTTACTGGGGTCACCTCTACGTATCCGGACAGGGGGAAGTCCTTCCTGAAGGGGTGACCCTCGAAGCCGTAGTCGGTCAGGATGCGTCTCAGGTCGGGATGGTTGGCAAAGAAAACTCCAAACATGTCCCACACCTGCAGAAGAAGAAGAAGAAGAGAGGTTTTAACGAGCCACAGAGGCTGGCTCCGATTGGACGCCCTCATCCGGTCACTCACCTCACGCTCGTACCAATTGGCTGCGATGTGGACGGGAACGGCCGAGTCCAGAGGGGTCAGCTCGTCTGTGTAGGTTTTAACTCGCACACGAGAGTTGTAGCGCAGAGAGAGCAGGTTGTACACAATCTAACACACACACGCACACACAGTAAACCTTGGGTGAAGTAAAATAATTTAATAATCAATTAATTTCCTCACTGACTGATCATAAAATAAAAATCACATGCTTTAACATAACTTTACACTAAATCATTAACCACAACCTTTTAAATAGAAATGCCTGAAAACATATTTGTGATTGTGAAAACAGACGAAAAATTTAGATTCACTTCCTGAAACAGAAACGTCAACGTTCTTATTTCTATTATTGTTTTTTTTTTCTTCTAAAAAGCTGCTAAATGATCTATAAATCAGGCTGAATGTTTCACTCCAATAGAAAACAATGGGATGTTTACAGGCAGTGGGGCCTTGTGACATCATCAATCACATGACTTCAAGATGGAGGAACACAGGCTCTAAAGCTATAAAGTTAATAAAGTGAATATGGTGCAAAATAATGTGTTTTGTTAGACATAGATCTACTAATAAGGATATTTAGAAGACTTTAGGCCAAACTTGTAAAAACAGGAGGATCCCTTTCACTGAGCGGTTAACTGGGTCGTTACTGGGTTTTACACGATCACGATTTCTGGGCCGATCACCAATCAGTGGGTTTAAAAAAAAAAAAAACAATCACTGATCCAATGATATTAATAACACAGGTTGGTTTTTTTTTGGTACCGACCAAATTTCTTTTGGTACTCCCTGATACAGATTTAAGGAAAATCAAACGTGATGTTTCGGGACCTAAACGGAGTCTTGTGACTGTGAGGGAGTGGAAGAGTTGAAGAATTTCCATGCAGAACCTGAACACAACATTGCAAAACCATTTAATTTAGTCCCTGAACAGCAGCTGTGTCGACTACAAGAGAGTTGGAGATGAAGCTGTGGAGGCTGACCACTCTGGAACTACATGAAGCCCCCATCAGCATTAACATTAGTGGAGCAAAAACATTTCTTGACTGTGGCATTGCAAAACCTGCTGTTGATTATGGTCTGTATTCACAGGTGCACAGCGGAGGTGGGGCGCATACACACACGCTTCTGTGTCCACGGGAACGCATCGCTCTGCTCTTGGACTCTCACTTTTAACATGCTCAGGCTGAATAAACAAAACAAGTGCACGCACACATACAAACACACTAGGGCTGGGCGATTTTGCCTAAAAAAAAACCCTCAAATTTTTTTAAAGAAAAATTCGAGTTTCGATTACATTTAGATATATTGTCAAGTGCAACTTTATTGCTGTGATTGTCCTCAAGAGTTAAAATGCATAGAACAATCCCAAAATAAAAAGTAATTGAGGCTCTGACATTCAACAATTTCAAGCTTTAAGTCAGGTTTAAGCAAAAGTGTAACAGCAACTTCACAGTCGCTTAAATTTTCTGATTAAGAAATCAGAAAACTACATATTCTACAACATTATAATTAAAAAAATAATAAACTCTTTCCTTAGCATCTCAGCATAATGCAAATAAAAAAATAAACATGCCTGTGGCACACATATAGCCTACTCAAAGGGTAAACAAATGTAAACAAGGAGGGGGCGGGCTCATATCAGAACGCGAAAAAGTCCGAAAAAACTGTGGCGGGAAAAAAATAAATAAATTGAAATTAAAGAAAGGAATTTTTTTTTTTTTAACTTTTTATTGACAAATTCGATTAATTGATTAAATCGTTTTTTTGCCCAACCCTAAGACACACACGCACACAAACAACAGACGCTGCCCCGGCACACAGAGCCGCTTCGCTCCAACCGAGAGAAATTTTCGCTGTTTGCTCATAAGTTTTTACTTTTGGGCACAAATGTGTGTGAAATAAAGCTGTGTCACGTAGAGCAAACAACTTTACAGTGTAAATGAGACGATAAAACAATGCAATGGGAGCATCTACAGAAAGCTTCATCACGATCGGATCAGTGAATTAAGACATTACAGCCGATCACATTAATTGCATAAAATGCCAAATATCGGCCGATCAGATCCTTGTAAAGCCTATCAGTTACAGTAACTGGGTAGTTACAGTAACCATGTAGTTATCTGGTACCTCGAAGCGGTTCTGGCGTGTAGGGATGTCGACGGCTGTGAGGTCGATCATGTTCCTGAACTGAGCGTTACTGTGGTCCTTCAGGAACGTCAGAACGGGAATGATTCCATCAGGATGGATCATCAGCTCCAGCTCACTGTAACACGTCACCTACACACACACACACACACACACACACACACACACACACACACACACACACACACACACACACACACACACACACAAAACTGATGATCTGATCATGGGGAGCCATTCTTCTCCCTCACTAACTCACCTGAACCTGCTGGACGTACTTTGGCAGGATTTCAGCCACATATTCTCCAAACTCAGCGAGCTGACTGTGAGCCACTGCATCCTTTACCCTCACTGTAGCTGCACACACACACGTTATGATTATTAATATATCTATAAAAATAATCACACTTACAAACGACCGAGGACTCACGTCTGTTCTCGCTGCTGTTTGACTGAAGTCTGCTTGGCTGCTGACACACACACCGACTCACTGACGCTGACACAACACATGAAGAAGAATCATTAGTTTCACACACTAACGTCACTATCTGTGTGTGTGATGAATAAATTATGAAAGTCAAATAATTAAGCAATCAAATATCAGATAAAAAATAATCAGCTTAAAAAAGATTGAAATACATTTAGAAAATATTTTAGTTTGTTGAGTTATATTTTATGCAAAAAGGGAAACATCTATTCATTAATAAATTGAACTAAAAAAAATAATAATAATAATCGATAACCTGCAAAAATAATAAATATGTAATCTATGAATTAAATAGTAATTAAATCAGAGTAATAAACACATGAAATAAATAAACTAGTTTAATATTGACTAAATTAATGAATTTTACGTAAAATAACCTAACTAATGGATCAGTTAAATCTGTCAATATTGATAATTCTTGTGACTGGGTCCAGGCTAACGTTAGCATTAGCTCGTACAGAGGTCAAAGCGGTTATTAAAGCTCACTGTGAGGCTTCCGGCTGCTGACAAACACCCCGACATTAACCGCAATAATCTGTGCGTGTGAGAGAATGTGAGACTTTAAAGCTGTTTGAGACAAACTCACAGTTTAACGTCCGACCCAAACCTCCGCGAACAAACCGCAGCACAGACAGCGCCATGTTGGACAGTGGAGGGTGATAGCGCGCCACCTAAAGGCCGGAAGTGGAAATGCATCAACATCCTTCTTCTTCTCTGGAGTTTTTAGCGGTAGCTCCATCACTGCCACCCACTGGTTAAGTGCGGATCTGGACTTTTGTGGAGTAAAATTCATCATCTCGATAATAATTAATATTAAAAATGAACATAACAGTTCTGGGTTAGACAAAGAAGTTTATTTCTAATAAATCCAGTCTAATCTTGGCATATAATTGATGAGACACTCCACAATATCAGAATACTCTATTTTTTTATTAACATGGCACATAACTCCAAAAGGAAAACAATGTCTGTCACTCCACGCAGTCATACACAGACACACAAGACTCCACCCTTTTTCAGGCATAAAACCCAGCACTGGTCGATGATAGGCTATCTGTGTCACATGACCAGTCAGCTACTTCTTAATTGGCTACAATTCATTTCACGTCACAAATCACGGGGACATCAGTCTATGGTCGTTTTGGCGTCTACTTACGAAACTGTCAGCTCCGCCCCCTCCGATAAAAACTATCAACTCTGGACTCTACAATCTGTGGGAGTAGGTTGGACTGAGAGCTATAGTGAGCATTGAGTAGCACGTTAGCATTAGCATAGATTGAAAAAATGGGTGTATCTTAACTGCTCCAGTAGCCCCGCTCATAATCAAGGCAGTCAGACAAATATCAGGGTTTAGTTCCTCTTTAAAGTTTAACGTCTATGTTTGTAATGTTTGTCAGTTGATGTTTCATCTTTTCTGGCTTTGGTTGTTTGGTTGTGTCTTGATTTTACCGTCTCTATTAGCACTTGGTATCCATGGTAACGACTCCTCCACTCACAGACAATTCCTGTCTGTAACTTTGATGTAAAGTGAAGCCGTTTGATATCAGTGAGTCGTCAGGACAACAGACGCTTCACCACCACTGAGGGCATTGTTCAAGTGTGTGTGTGTGTGTGTGTGTGTGATGTCGAATGTAAAAACTTGGGTCACTTTTTCATAGCCAACATATATTGAACATTTAGCTGATCTTCCTCACAATTGAGACAGAAATTCATGTAAAACTGAATGTTCTACACCATTGTTAAAACTGTACACATGAAAAATAAATCTAAATGTTATATCTAAATATAAATGTAAATCGAAATATTAAATGTAAATCGAAATATTAAATGTAAATCGAAATATTAAAGGTAAATCTAAATGTAAATCTAAATGTTAAGTGTAAATCTAAATGTTAAATGTAAATCTAAATGTTAAATCTAAATGCAAATGTTATATCTAAATGTAAATATTACATCTAAATGTAAATGTACGTTAAATGTAAATCTAAATATAAATGATAAAACTAAATGTTAAATGTAAATGTATAATCTAAATGTGAAATCTAAATGTAAATGTAAATGTGAAATCTAAAAGTAAATGTTGAGAGTAAATGTTTTATTTTTCATGTGTACACATTTTTAACAATGATATAGACCATGGTGTTTTACATGATTTTGTCTCAAATGAAAGAAAAATGAGCTAAATGTTCAAAATATGTCGGCTATGAAACAGTGACCGAGTCTTTTTTTTTTTTACATTCGGCGCCAGCCCACACACGTGTGTGTGTGTAAGATGGAGCAGTTAGCACTGATCGTCTGTGTTTCATATTTAATGTAGCGCACACGCACACGCACACACACACAGTCTACTGGCGTGGTGTGCGTCCCTCACACACTTCCTGGTAGAAGTTCCTCAGCAGGTCTCTGTGTGCTGAGCGTAGCAGGATGTGCGGTCGGATGCTCTTTAGCCTCTGAATGGCTTCGTCTGGCGTCCATCGGTGCAGCTGCAGCAGCACAGACACAATCAATCACATTTTTCCGTCATAATTACATTTTCAACTTCCCACATTCAATTACAATTACAGTGACCAGCATTTTTTCCAATTACAATGAAACTATAATTATATTTTTATTCTTAGAAAAATCACTTACAATTGCGTTCTCAATCACTAAAGTTCAGTTACAATTAATGACAATTACTAAGCCTGAAATAAATAACCTAATAAAAGTTAACCTTCCTCTTGTGTTAGCTTCCTGTTAGCATCGCTAATGATAATGGGGTCCTAAATCAGCTGTAAAATACACTAAAAACAATTATCTATCATATAATTTATTTCCTATCTACTGATTACCTTGTTAGGCTTCCTAATCAATGAAAATATTGGTTTTAATATTTTTGGTGTGGGAAAGCTTGATATGAAGCATATTTTAATAATTATTAACTACATATGTATAACACTGAACTCAATTACAATTTAATTGCGATTCCGACAGCAACAGATTTTGAAAATTACAATTACACCTTAACTGTAATTAATTATCAATTACAATTGACCCCAACCCTGCAATCTGCACTCACGCCGCTGAGGCTAAGCCCCGCCCCCTCCTCACCTGGATGAGGTAAGCAGCCACTACGGTGGCGCTGCGACAGCGTCCGGCCTTACAGTGCACGTACACGCTGGCGCCCTCCTGTCTGTGCGTCAGCGTGAATGCCACGCCCCTGTGTAGGTCGTCCAAGGTCGGAACACCCACCAGGTCCACCGTGCTGAGGCGGAGCTGCTGCACGCCCACAGCACGCCACTCCTGGTGACATCACAGGTAAACATCCCACAGGTGATGACATCACTGTGACATCACAGGCCTCACCTGGGCAGAGTTACAGAAGCGTTTGGTCTCAAACTCTTGGTTCATTGTAACGACTCCTCGCACGTTTTCTTCTTCTACGAGCTGAAAAACAATAAATAAATACAATGAATACCAACTTATCTTTCACTCTTATCTGTTCAAACACAGAAAGCTTTATTTAAACAAAGGCGTGAGTCACTCACACACATTGACAAATATTTTTAAAAGTAGATGTTAAACTATTAAAGGCTTTCATTGTTTAAACGTCTAATTATTAAACATTTTCCTATAAAAATGTGTTACTAATCATTTTTTGTGTGGATTGAACTCAATGGTTCATTAAAGATTTTTAGCTGTACTTCCTTTATATTTTTCACAATAAAATCATAGCTTCTGTTTTGTTTTGTTTTTTAATTTTATGTTCTCTGTTAGAGTTCAGAGAAAAACGCATATGACTTGATTATTAAAGAGTTAGAGTTTAGCATAAGGACAAATGTGAGCAGCAGAGAACGAAAATGAAAAGAGCTTCTGGTTACCTGTAAACAATTTAACTAGCATTAGCTCCTTAGCTAACTAACTTTATAGAAACTCTAGAATTAAATTAAAAACACTAAAATACGCTTTAATCAAATAACAACTCGGGTGTCATCAGTTATCACAAAAACCAGAAGATCCATAACGTTAAAACGGCTATGTAGCTTTCCCGCTGTTCCTATTAAACTGGTGTCTAAGTTACTTGGTGATTTCCGGACCAAACTTAAAACGATAATAAAACATGTGACTGTCCTTTTCTTTGTTTCTTTACGCACAAACTGTCCATTCTCAAGATTATTTAATTTATCCGAGCGAATTTCACAAATAATAAAAACTGTTAACATACACTATACATAGGGAGCTAGCATTAACTCATTAGCGCAATAGGTTTTACATTTTAAAACTTTTAACTTTTTTATACATGTAATGCATTAAATGTCACTTCTTTTTCAAAGATCAACTATTATAGATAAACCAAAGCTTCAGAATGTCGCAGGGTGCGCGCCATTGAATTATTGAGGTGAATCACCAGTTAACACGCTAACCAGTAGCTGTGGTGCAGCCCAGCAGCGGGACTCCCACCTGTGCGGTCATGGATCTGAAGGGCAGCGCTCCGAGGATGACGGTGTCGTCCACTCGGTCGAACCAGCGCCTGGAGGAGAACTTCTCCATCAGCAGGTTGTAGCCTAGGGTCGGGTAGAACAGCAGCCGGGCCACGGCGGAGGCCATCACGGCACCGGATCAGTTGGTGATCGTTCCGGCGGGGAACCAGAGCGCTGGAACAAGGTTCCGCCTTAGAACTTTTCTCAATGATCGATAGATCGTTGTTGTTTCATTACAGAAATTACTCAAACCTGACCAGTACCGAAGTAGATATTTTTTTAATCATGTATTTAGTAATTGTTGATCAAATTTTACACATTTAATTAAATAATTATATGTAATACCAATGCAAACCTGAACTAAAATTTTCACAATAATCCCATATTAACTGTACTTTGTATTAAGTTTATCTTTGTATTTCATTTTTATTCAAATACAGACTCTTAAGAAACTCATCATAATAAGAAAATGCAAGGAATAAATTTCAAACAAAAATTTAATTTTGTATCTACAATCATCAGTATCAAGGTGCAAAATAATCTTTGAAACATGTTTGTGTAACAGAATAAACTACGATTTATAATATAAAAAAACTTTTTACATCTGCAGCAACGACAGTTACACACTCAGAGTAGTGTTAGCCACACACAATCATACGCGCATGCACGCGCACACACACACACAGCAGTAACAGAACACATCCTTCATTTACACCTGAACAGCAGGTGGGTCAGCTGCTGGTCAGGTCTAGAGGTCAGAGGTCATGGTGTTGGTAGAGTTGAGGATGTTGTTCTGGTTTTGGTTTTCTGAGGCCTTTGAAAGGTCACGCTGTGGAAGTGAGAGAATGAGATCATCATACACTCATTCAATAATCATCATTAGATATGGTTTCAATGTAATCAATTAATCGTGCAAATTTGGACTTAATTTGCAGACAAAGTTTTAAAAAACTGAAACCAATACTGAGATAGACACCCTGACTAACAACACTTCTGTTCTTTATAAATATTTTATCCTGTCACATATTTGATATATTTGATTCTTTTTAACTATAAATCACTCGTTGTTAGATTGAACCTCAGATACGTTTAAGATGCAGATCAAATGTTCTCACAGATCAAGATCTTTGACTGAACCTGACGAGTTAGGTCTGGTTCAGTCTTAATATATAGATTTTACTCAGCCTTAGGCTTAGGTCGGGCGCTGCATGATAAATGATTAGTCAGATGATGTGTTTCAATATGCCTCACCATGTTGTGCCCCACGGAGTGACACCTGAACGCACAATGCCTGAATGCCTCATTATGTAGCGCGAAATTGAGATCGTAAGACAATTACAGTACGCAGCAGTTACGTTCTGGGATTGTACCCGTGCTGGAATTGTCATGTGCAAATTGTCATACTAAGATAACAATGATATCTTAGTTGTAATTCACATTAATATTGTGTATTAAGAAGTGCAATAATATATTTTAAATATTTCAGCAAGTTATTTGTTAGTGAAGTGCATTTTATGCCAAAAATTAACTTTGAACATTTACTATGAAATTGAATGAACAATCTCAGCACAGCGAAAGTAGCAAAAATTAATTTTCCGGTAGTGCGTGTGCTCAGATACAATCTCAGTACGATGCAATCTCACCGGGAAATGACTGAATGTCTCACCCGGTGACGCCTGAACGCCTCACCGCGCAATGCCTAGACGCCTCATTGTGTGACGCCTGAACACCTCACCATGTGATGAAAGGTGACGTACCACAAACTGGGAGTAGGTGGAGGCTGCCGAGGCTATGCTGAAGTTTCGCTGTGGACTGGCTGAGCTGAGCGTCACCCCCTGGAGGCCGTTCTCCTTATTACAGCCTCTGGGCCCATGGAGAGGAGGTTTGGATCTGATGGGAGTCCTCTGATTGGCCAGCTGAGAAGGAGAGACGTCAGGAGTCATTGCACGCCTGTGTGTGTGTGTGTTTGTGTGTGTGTGTGCGTGCGCTCGCTAACCTTGTTGGCTGACAGCGGGGGGCGGGACACGGGTGAGTGACAGACGGTCCCTCCATAGACGGAGCGCGTGGTGCTGTTGGAGGCGGAGCTTGAGACACCAGTGGCGTTACACTGAAAAAAATATTTTTTTAGGATTTAACAAATAACACAAAAATCTACATCATCTTCCTTTGATAAATTCATTTGAGTTTGAACTGGAGTTAGTTTTTTTAGCCACAGTCTTTTGACTAAAATGCAATTTGTAGTTTTAGTCAAAATTTAGTCATCAGGACATTTACAGTATAGTCTAGTTTTAGTCAACTAAATTACATTAAGATTTTAGTTGACTAAATCTGTTACAGATAATCAATTAAAATATAAAGTACAAGATTCAAAAGTCATTGGTCAACCTGACATTGGACGTTATTAACGTTTGTAAACACAGATCACATTAGTTCTGATTGGATTTTGTCCCATGTGACAAAATTATAGTTTAGTTTTTATTAATGTGTTAAGGTTTAATTTATTCAGATGACTGTCCATCAGGAAATTCACTTTGATCTCCTGACATGTTTTGACCGTCAACCTCCAGTCTTCTTCAGAGGCATCTGCTGATTGCTTTGATGTGTTCTTTGATGTTTCCTTGAATTCTATGTAATAATTCTTTTTGTCTCCTTTTTGAATAATATGCTATGGTTTCATTTATTCAGACAACAGGAAAAATCAAAACAATCAGCAGACACCTCTGGGGAAGACTGGCAGTTGTCAGTCAAAACATCTATGTCGATTTGTCTGAATAAATGAAACCATACCATATTATTAAAGAAAAAAAGACAAAAATAATTATTATATTTTGGTATAACTTTCGTCTACATGTATTTTGCTTTTAAATTAGTCATAGTTTAGTTATTGTCACTGTAGTCGCAAAAATTATGAGGACATTTTCTAGTCAACTAAATTAGTACTGATGTGTGTGTTCTGACCCTCTTGCTTCCTCTGGGCGTGGTCGAGGAGGGGAGGAAGCGTCGTTTGGTTGGAGTTCTGACGATGGTTCCGTACAACATGTCCTCCTCCGTCTGTTTGTTCCTCTTCATGTGCTGAGACAGGAACACACACATGAACACACACGCATACATCAACACACACACACACTCACACACACTGACCCTCTCCTGCTTCTCCTTTTCCTTCTCTACATGGTGGAGCTCCCACTGCTGTTCCACATGCTGCAGGAACTTCTTTCCATTCACCAGGAACTCTCTGCTCTGCTGCTGCTCCCACTGCTCAATCTGAGCTTTCAGCTGCTTCTCCAGCTGCACACGCACACACACACACACACTGAGGCAGAGCTGGGTATGTGAGTAACCTTGTGGGGAACTGGGCTCAGACCTTGGGGAGGCTCTTGTGAAGCTCCGCCCTCTGTTTCTCCTCTCGGAGCAGGTTTCCTCCTCTGTTGGTGAACCTGGAGGGATCTGAAGCTTTCCTCTGACAACAAACACACACACACACACACACACACACACACACACACACACACACACACACACACACACACACACACACACACACACACACACACACACACACACACACACACACACATTAATGTTGTGTCTCTGCAGTGCTGCCCCCTGCTGGATAGCTCTGCTCCTCTCACACTGAGACCCCCAGTGGACACAAAGAGGAACAGCTCACACACAGTTTCAGTTAGTGAGACGTGAGGCTTAAAGATGTTAGCTCATAATTGATAAAACTAATCCACTCATCAATTACTGAGATAGTTGTTCCTGCTGTGGAGCCAAAGCCTCACCGCGTGACGCCTCTACACCTCACCGCGTAACGCCTCTACACCTCACCGCGTGACGCCTCAACACCTCACCGCGTAACACCTCTACACCTCACCGCGTAACACCTCAACACCTCACCGTGTAACACCTCTACACCTCACCGCGTAACACCTCTACACCTCACCGCGTGACGCCTCTACACCTCACCGCGTGACGCCTCTACACCTCACCGCGTGACGCCTCAACGTTACCCCTCAACACCTCACCCTGTGACGCTTCAACGCCTCACTGTTTGACACCTCAACGTGTGACACTTCAACACCTCACCATTACGCCTCACCGTTATACTTCACCCTGCTGCTAAAGGCTTTGAGGATTAAAGCTCAGCCTCACCTTTGACCTCATGTTTACAGATTTAGTTTAAAGTATAGTTCTCACTTCTTCTTTCATTTACATTTTCCTCATAAATCAGTCACATAATAAAAGGTTGAACTTGTCGTGGACTAACTGAACAGTGAGCATCTCACCTCCAGCTCCAGGTAGAGGCTCCAGTGCTCCTCCCACCTCTGGACTCCTTCAAACATCTGTCTGTGCTCCTCAAACAGCAGCTGGAGACGCTGCAGCTCAGCCTCGTGTTCACACAGAAGGTCCTCAGTGAAGTCCTCTGAAATACACACATACTTACACACCTTTACACAAACGTGTGTGTGTGTGTGTGTGTGTGTGTGTGTGTGTGTGTGTGTGTGAGAGAGAGAGAGAGCCACATACCGCTAACATAAGCTCCAAACTCTCCTCTCTGTTCTGAGCTTATCAAACATCTGTCCCACATCTGGTTGATTTGAGCTCGTAGTGACAGCGTCACCGCCCTGATGTTCTGGAGCTTCAGCTGCTGTAGACGCTGCAGCTCCGTCTGTAGCTGAGGGACAGACACAGAGATGAGGGACAGACATGGGTCAGTAGCTGAGGAACACACACGGGTCAGTGGGTGAGGGACAAGCTCTCACCTCTTTAAGGGTCCTGCAGCTGGAGCCCAGCATGTGCTGAGAGAAGGCGCTCCGGTTCTCCTCAGGAACCTGCAGACATTCCCACAGCTGGAGGATCTGAGCCTTTAGAACTTCACACTGAGCTGAGACCTGGGACCTGATCTGCTGGAGCTAGAGGTAGAACAGCTAGAGTTACTACTGACAGCTAAGTGTGTGTGTGTGTGTGTGTGTGTGTGTGTGTGTGTACCTCACGCAGCAGCAGTGTGAGAGCTTGCAGGTTCTCTGAGGACAGACAGAAGGCGTCCTCTTCCTCACACATCACGTCCTTCTCAAAGCTGTTCTCTGGAACCTTCTCCACCTCCTCCATCAGACGCACAATCTGCTGACGGAGCTGCACAAACTCTGTGTGTCGCTTGGCCTGGACGCACAAACACACACGTGAATACTGAATAACTGATGATGATGATGAAGCTGGTGTGTGTCCTACCCTCTCCTCCTGCTGGTTGGACACGTGCTGCTGGAGCTCCTGTAGCTGCTGCAGGGAAGGCACGGTGGGGGCGTTGCCAGGGGCGTTGAGTCCATGTGGTTCACAGCACAGCACGTCACAGAGGTCCTGGTCCTGCTCCAGGAGAACCTGCAACTGCTGCAGGCGCCGAGCCTTCTCCTTGGTCAGCACCTCCACCCGAGTACGGATGTTCCTCTCCTGCTGCAGCATGCTGACTCCGCCCTCCTCCTGTCTCACACACACACACACGGGTTGCCAGGTCTGACGATACAAACAGTCACGCATTTTGTGCTCATTTGTGATAATTCTGTGCACATTTGTTGTCATATAAATAGTGACAACTAAAGGTGTAAGAAAAAATCAATTTGGCGTTATATCACAATATTTCCCTGCGAAATTATCGAATTGATCGAAAAAATGTCTAAATCAATTATTTTAATCATGTTTTTAACTAAAAAAAACTATTTAATGTCGCTAACATATCATACCACATAAACTCCCGGTCACTAGGTGTCAGTGAACGCACCATCAGACCTTGGTAAACTACCTCACTCCTCAATGCATTTTAGCTTTATTTTTATAAAACATACTGGACACTTTGATAGATGTATGTGGTTACTTTTTATCAAAAAATTTAAGATTTTAACAGAATCAGAAACTTTTTTGAAAAACGGAATTGGACAGTTTGATAAACATACCACTTGTTTTTCATTTGTGCTTAAATTACAGTTAGTTAACAATTACTTGTTCTCACAAGTTTAAAAACATTAAATAAATTGTATTTATGACCATTTTGTACTTTTAAAGGTAACATTATAATTAGTGGTATCGCAATGTATATCGTATTGTTTAGTATCAGGATATATCGTATCTTCACAGTCATGGCAATGTACAGCCTTATTGCTAACAGGTGATGACTAGTGACAACTAGTGATAACTGATAATAACTAGTGATAACAGGTGATACTAGTGATAACTAGTGATACTTGTGATAACTGATGATAACTAGTGATAACAGGTGATAACTAGTGATAGCTAGTGAGACTTGTGATAACTGGTGATAACTGATAACTAGTGATAACAGGTGACGACTAGTGATAACAGGTGACAACTATTGATAACAGGTGACAACTAGTAATAACTGGTGACAACTAGTAATAACTGGTGACAACTAGTGATAACAGGTGACAACTAGTGATAACAGGTGACAACTAGTAATAACTGGTGACAACTAGTGATAACAGGTGACAACTAGTGATAACAGGTGACAACTAGTAATAACTGGTGACAACTAGTAATAACTGGTGACAACTAGTAATAACTGGTGACAACTAGTGATAACAGGTGACAATTAGTAATAACTGGTGATAACTAGTGATAACAGGTGACAACTAGTGATAACAGGTGACAACTAGTAATAACTGGTGACAACTAGTGATAACTGGTGACAACTAGTGATAACTGGTGACAACTAGTGATAACAGGTGACAACTAGTGATAACTGGTGACGACTAGTGATAACAGGTGACAACTAGTGATAACAGGTGACAACTAGTGATAACAGGTGACAACTAGTAATAACTGGTGACAACTAGTGATAACAGGTGACAACTAGTGATAACAGGTGACAACTAGTGATAACTGGTGACAACTAGTGACAACAGGTGATAACTGGTGATAACTAGTGATGACTAGTGATGACTAGTGATAACTAGTGATAACAGGTGATAACAGGTGATAACAGGTGATACTAGTGACAACAGGTGACAACTGGTGACGACTAGTGATGACTAGTGATAACTGGTGATGACTAGTGATAACTGGTGATGACTGGTGATGACTAGTGATAACAGTTGATAACTAGTGATAACAGGTGACGACTAGTGATAACAGGTGATAATAGGTCTAACAGGTGATAACTGACCTGAAACACAGGCATCTGCAGCTCCTCACACAGCGTCTCCATCTGAGTCGAACACGTCTTTATGCTGATCAGGAATTTCTTCTTCAGCGCTTCTTCCTCCTGGATCATCATTTCTAGAAGATTCTGATGGAGCAACACAACTATCACTGTTATAGACATATCCACAATAGATCTGCCCCGTCCTATGTTATAGACATATACCCAATAGATCTGTTCCTACATGTACAAACTAGATCTGAATCCTTAATGAAGCCTCATTAACCTGCAGCTGTTTGACGTCTCCTCCTCGTCTCTCAGATCATGGTTCAACTAAAGCCACATTGTGTGTTTCTGTTGTGCCCTTTTGTGTATTTTTGGTGCTTTTTTTTTTCTTATGTGTAGTTGTCATTTTTGGTTCTTTTGTGATCATTGTGTGTCCTTTTCTTGTTATTTCAGTCATTTTGTGCATGTTTGGACTCTGAGTGTTTTTGTTTTGTGTATTTCTGTTTTCAATTTTCAAGTACATTTGTGTTTTTTTGTGTGTTTTGTGGAGTTATGTCTTGTTAGTTTCTGGTGTATTGTATTTTGTAGGGTCTTGTTTTTTGTTGTTTATTGGTGTTGTGTATGTTTTGAGTATTTTTCGATGCTGTTTTTGTACTTTGTGGGCATTGTCTTTTTGTCATTTTGTGTATTTTTGAAGTGATTTTGTTGTTGTTTTACACTTGTCTTAGTTTTTGCTAAATATGAGCTTTTTGTGTATTTTTCCATGTTTTAGTATTTCCTTGTTGTTTCATTTGATGTCTTTTGTTAATTTACTGTTATAACAAATAAAGGCTTTGGTTTGTTTGTTAATTTGACTGTTTTGTTGTCCTTTACACAGCATTCTGTACAGCGATTGTTTCATATTCCTTCCAAACATGTTGCGTACCTTTCTCTGACATCCTCTGAGACATAAATCATTTATAAACTCTGTTTTTAACCCATTGAATAATTTTCCTGTAGATATAGCCTGACTCCTCCTTTCTAACCGATCACTCAGACTTAGACATTGATGTGAACAGTGTCGATCATAGATCTACTGATATAGAAAGGGACCAAACACCAACAACAGAGAGTGTGTGATTTCTCTGACCTTGATATGAGTGTTGACCGTGTTTGTTCTCTGTAGTCTCTGATCCTCAGGGATCCCGATCTCCTCCCAAATATCTTTGAGACGACACAGAGCTTTGTGGAGGCACGCCACCGACTCTGCAGCCAACACCTCACTGTGGGACGCAAAAATACAATAAAGGAGTAACGGGGAGACCTTTCTGGGGCCCATCCATAAAGTCAGTAAAATGATGGTCCATTGTTCTATGAATCTGTGATAACCACATTTATTTATTCATTCATCTGAATAATATCCACTGTTATACAGGAAGTTTATTATTATTTGGGCCATTGAAAAGATTCATCTTAAAGATGTAAATCCTTGTTTTAATCAGAAATAAAATGCGTTAAAAGTGACCAAAATAGTGTAAATGGTGGTGAAATGAGATTTTATAAAACACAGAAATTAGTTAAAAGTTGCACATTAGAGTGGCCAAAAACAGAGATAAAGTGGTAAAAAAAAAAAGGGTTCAAAGTATCAATATTGGAACAATTTGTTTAAACTGCCAAATAATTAGCATGAAAAATGGTGAATGTGGTTAAATTGGCAAAAAATAAGCATGAATTATGGTGAAAAGAGGTTAAAAGTGACAATAATGGGTCAACATATGTGACATTAGGTGGAAAAGGTTTATAAGTGCTAAAAATGTCTTGACAGGGGGAAAATGTGCAAAAAAGGCACTGAAATTTGATGGATAAATGGCAGAAATGGGAGTAATGTAGCAAAAAAAAAAGCATTAAAAGGAGCAAAATATGGCAAGAAAAAGTTATAAAACTAGGTTAAAATATGGAAAGTTTGGTGTAGTTGTAGAAAAAGGGTAAAAATAGACACACACACCCACAATCATAGAACAGCAAGAGAAGTACACAAAAATAAGGACAAAAGCACACAGCATTGACAAAAATCCACAAAATGACCAAAAACAACAACAAAAACATCCTGAAATGACAGCAAAGTTACAGGAAAAAAAATACACAAAAGTAAAACAGAAAACACTCAAAATTTCTCCAGAAAACAAACGTCAACTACAAAGACACACAAACAATATATACATAAACAAAACAAGAAGAAAAATAGACAAAATATATAACCAAAATGACAACAAAAAAAGAAAGAAAGAAAAAAAACACACAAGTGTGATCACAGAAATACATAGAACAGCAACAGAAATACACACACACACACACACACACAACAAAAGCACAAAACATTGACAAAAACACACAAAACAATGACAAAAACACAAAGTAATAATGCTCTGATTGGTCAGTTACTTTAATGCTGACGTTAATGTTAATCATGTGACCCTCGGATCAGATAAAATCACGTTTGTGATTAAACTTGTTCATCTGCCTTAGAGGAACCAATCTACTGTAAATCACTCATTAACAATCATTAAAAGTAATAAAAAAAATCCTACGTCAACACATTAAATGTACACCTTTAATTAATGAAAACGTACACATTGTGATAACATAGTAAATGCTGATGATAAAATGTAAAGTAGAAGTGTTATTTGTTGGAGAGACAGAGCAAACAGACGGTATGAACGTTAGCCGCTAATGCTAACGCTGCTGAGTGATTAAAGTCAAATTAAACTTCTCCTACCTTCTCCTCATCGCGTCCGATACAATTTATGATCAAACCTCGGATTAAATCTGATCAATAAACTCCGAGTTTGACTGAAAACAATCCGACGGAGCCACTGTCAACGACGTAAGTGACGTCACTGCGTCAGTTTGAAAGACGCGCCGGTGACTCTCGCGCTCTGATTGGTCAGCTGGGAGGAAGAAAAGTCGCGCTACTGCCGCCTGTTGGAGTGGAGGAGAAACACGTGTACGGCACATTTATAATATTCATCGTTTTTATTTAAGTTTTTAAGTCTTTGTTAATTTAGAAAATAATTAATTACATGATTATGATGATAATGAATAACAACAATGATGGGTGATTTAATTTGGTTTATAAACAATGGTTTACATACTTAATTACCATTTTCACTGAAGTAAAATAAAAAATAAAATAAAAATTAATCACAAAACAAAAAAATCCAAGCAAATGAAACAGTTGTTAGGTGATGGAGATGTTTACATTGATCAGGTCACATACCTGAGATCTATTGTTTGTATATTCACTGAAGATATGTAACATTACTCACATGCTCTACTCTGAGCTCCTCCTGCAGCCTGAGGGTTAAACTACTGGTATGTGTTTTATTCACTCATTAAACAGATGGACAAGTAGTTTGTATAAAACAAATATGTTTAATGGTTCTGTACATGTTTACAGCTGCTCTGCTTTGAGCTGCTCTCTGTGTGGTGATGTCACTGGTGGTTCCTCAGCAGAGCCTCCAGCAGCCTGCTGCTGTTAGTGATGGCTGTGGTGACCACAATGAACCTGTAACCTGTGGAACATGGAGAGAGTTTGAAGGCGTCTGAATGTGAGACTGAATGGAGAAGTTGGACTGGGATAGGTGTGACTAGTACAGGTATAGTATAGTAGAGTATATATAGTACAGTTGTGACCTTTTTCTTTGGAGAGGAAACGAAGCGCTGAGATCTCTGAGAAGGAGCATCCTCCAAGGAACAGGACCAGGACGATCCTCTGAGCCTCATCTTGATCACCTTTAGGGTTTCCTGACAACATGCACTCAGAGTTACATGAGAGTGTGTGTGTGTGTGTGTGCGTGTGCGTGTGCGTGTGCGTGTGCGTGTGTGTGTGTGTGTGTGTGTGTGTGTGTGTGTGTGAGAGGGCTGGCGATATAGACCAAAACTCAAAATGGTGATATAACATGTAAATCTCGATGATTTTAACTAAAAATTAAGCCTGAGCAGAAAAACATATCTGGGTTAAATTTATGGATGCAAAAATGCCACACAGACACATTTACTAACAAACAGCGGATCAATATGTGCCACTTTTGTCTTTTTCTCCTCTAAGGGACAGCACGTGTGAGTGAGTTCTGTAGTGTGGCATGTTTGAAAAAAGGTCTGGGTTAGTTGTTTATGCTGTTTTGAGAAGTAGATAAAGCAGCGACTCCTAAAACAAGTATTTTTAATAGGAAATGAGTGGTAAAAAATATGTACTATAGATCGATATAGGCAATATTTGATAGTGCCAAATTAGAAAACTCGATATATCGATATATTGTTCAGCCTAGTGTGTGTTAGTGTGTGTGTGTGCGTGTTCTTACTCACCTGTAACTGAGAACTCATGTCCGTTCAGCAGTTTGCACACCTCCTCTAGCCCCGCCCACCCATCAGCCCTCAGAACCTGCTCACATACACACAAGCACATATAGGTCACATGACCACAGAAACCGTCAGTGAGACCCAGTGTGCCAGTCCAGATGTTCTCACCTGTTCTATGAGTTTACAGCTCAGAGGAACGTACGCTCCACTGAAGATATACGACATGTCTCTGGGAACACGCAGATCATACTCCTCATCACACTTTGGTACCTACACACAAAGTCAGAGAGGATCACACAAACACAAACACAGACAGACACAGACACAGACACACACAAAAACACACTAACCAGGCTGAGTTTGCGACTCAAAGCTCTGAAGTTGCTCTTCTTTGCCAGAGAGGAGAAGGCGTCGCTCAGCTTCCCTTTGGACATAAACACAAACTGACCCATTACCATGGTAACCTCAAACAAGCCATCCCATTGCCATGGTAATGTGAGACAGTGAGGCTCCTCCCTCACCATGGCAACGGAGCCTGTGTGTAATCACCATTACCATAGTAGCTGACTCAATGAGAGCTGCAGTGGGAACTTAAAACAGCATTGGAGCCCTGTTGCCATGGTAACATGAGGAAGTGAGGCTGGCCTGTTGCCGTGGTAACTAAAGGTTCGTGAGGCAAGCCTGTTGCTGTAGTAACCTGAGAAAGTGAGGCAGGCCTGTTGCCGTGGTAACCTGAGGAAGTGAGGTGGGACTGTTGCCATGAGTCAGGCTGTCTGTATTTTTTCTGACATTTGAAGGTAAAGGAGCTGCTGAGCTCTGACTGACAGTGGGAGGAGGCACTTATTTTGGGATGTACCTGCAGTCCTGTCGTTGACCAATTTTCCCACAGTGTTCTCCATCACTGTGAGTGTGTCTCCTGTCTGTTGCTCCGTCAGTAGACCCAGCTGCTTCAGGTTGGAGAAGGTCAGCAGATGCTCATAGCCGTAGCTCTGATTAGATCACACACACACGCACGCACACGCACACGCACACGCACACGCACACGCACACGCACACGCACACGCACACGCACACACACACACACACACACACACACACACACACACACACACACACACACACACAACTGAAGGTCCAGGAAACAGAGAGCATTGGTGTTACAGTTGAACTGGTGACCATGTCATCCAGTGACTGATGTGGTGGAAACAGAGTGGTTGTCTGACACCAGTTATAATGATGACCAGTTACAGTGCTACATGTGAGGTGTTACCTGCAGGTACTGGGTCTTCAGTGAGCGATAGTCCTTGGACTGAAGGCCTGGAGAAGAGAAGAGAAAAAGTAGTAGAAGAAGAAGATAATAATGGCTTGAATTTATAGGCAATTTTCTCAAGGACACTCACAGCAACGTACAGAAACCATTATTCACTAACACCAGTTACATCACATCAGTCATACCAGTGGTGGTAAGCCTACAATGTAGCCACAGTTGCCCTGGGGCATACTGACAGAAGCTTGGCTGCATACGGCCCCTCTGACCACCATCAACATTCATACACAATTCATACCCATTACTACTATGTCAATGAGGGTAAAGTGCCTTGCCCAAGGACACAACAACAATGACTTGGATAGAGTGGGATCATCATCATCATCATCATCATCGTCTTCATCATCATCAGAAGCTGAGTTGTGTAGACACACTCACCATTCTCTGTGAGGGACAGCAGACACATCAGCCTCAGGCTCTCTACCACCGACACCTGAGGAACCACAGTCACATGATCACATGATCACAGAGGTCACTATGTGGGGGGCGGAGCTCCCACCTGTCTGATGATGTGCTCCTCGATGTAGGTGATGCTCTCACGAAGGTCGAAGCCCTCCAGCATAGCTGCAACAAGCAGAGGAACATCTGATCATCATCATCATCATCACATGTATGGTCACATGAGAGAGCGTCAGAGACAGGAAGTGACATCATCGAGAAGTAGTTACAGTGTTCAGTCTTTAGCAGCTCCTGGAAGTCCTGCTTGGTTTTCTTCTTCATGATGGATTCACTCGCTCCAATGTCTGAAACACACTTCATACTTTATCCTCTGCTAAAATTAAACCATAGGATTAATGTTAGTGTTTTTGAGCCAGCGTGTGACTCAGGCTCAGACTCAGGCTCAGGTTCAGGCTCAGGTTCAGGATCAGACTTACGCAGGCTGAGCAGACGATGCTCCTGCTTCAAACCCTTCAGCTCCTCAGAAACAAAGGCCTTGATCTGCCTGATGTCCAATCCACGACGCTTCTACAGAGCACAACTCAGGATTAATTTATACCAACAACTCAGGATTAACTCATCCTACACATCAACTCAGGATTAATTTCTCCTACACACAACAACTCAGAATGAACTTATCCTTCACACAACAGGATTCATTTATATCAATCAATCTTTTATTTGTATAGCGCCAAATCATAACCAATTGGTATCTCAAGACACTTTACAGTAGAGCAGTCTTAAGGACGGACTCTTCGTTTTAGGATACACACATATGCATATATACTGTACGTATATGCACATACATATGTATCCCACACCCAACATGGATTCATCATGGCGGCAAGGAAAACCTTCTGTTATACAACAGAAGCTGATTTATACAACACATCAGCTCAGGATTAACTCATCCTACACATAATTTTAGGATTAACTCATCCTACACCACAACTCTGAATTCATTTATCCTACACATTATATCAGGATTCATCCATCCTATACAACAACTCAGGAATAATTTATCCCAACAACACAGGATTAACTCATCCTAACCATCAACTCCAGATTAATTTATCCAACACATTAGTCCCGGATTAATCTATTCTACACAACTCAATATCAACTCATCATAACCATCAACTCAGGATTAACTCATCCTACAGACACAGCACAGGATTAACTAACCCTACACATCTAGGTCAGGATTAACTAATCCTATTCATCCTTGACCTTAATTTATCCTTATCCTTTGTCAACTCAGGTTTAACTCATCCTACAGGCACAACTCCAAAGTTGAATTTATCCTACAGTAACCACTAAGTTTTAACTCATCCTACAAAGACAGTTCAGGCTTAACTAATCCTCACATCGTAGGCCGTCTGTAGGTTCCTGCCTTCTGGCTGAGGAATCCAAAGACGTTGGAGAAATGCTGGTTTCTGATCTCACTGAAGACCTGAGACACAATCACACACGTTCATTTTCCATCCCATGAGTAAGAAAGTTCTGAGCTTAAGTCAGACTTACTGCATCCTGAGAGTTCAGCATGACTTTAACGCCTTTGTCAGATGATGTCACGTCACTTCCAAACTCCACACAGCCTGAAAAACACAAACGGATCCATCGCTCTCTGTACTCTATAAATACTACTCTACTACTACTACTCTATACTCAAACAATACATCTACACAGAGCTGAGCATTACTGGCTGCTGTTACCAACCTCATAACTTCCTGAGAATGTCATCACATGTCATCAACTCCCTTCATTAATGTCAAACTTACTGAGGAATACCAGTACAATCCCATATAAACAGTCAATAAAAAAGTATAAACCTGATAAAATGATAAATAAAAAGTATAAACCAGTATAACACATTAAATACATTAAAAAAAACTGCATAAACAATAAAAACCAGTATAAACCAACAGTAAAAGAATAACAGAGTGAACTATTGATAACTAGTGCTCTCCCTGTATGGGGGGGGGGGCTTCACTGATGATGACAGATAAACAGGTTTCTCACTGAATGTCATCAGTGTGTTTCACAGGAACCAATGAATGGCCTTGACACTCAGAGGGGCTCTGTGATTGGTCAGTGGTGTAAGCACTAAACAGGAGGAGGAGGAGCCTAATGACTCAGCTTTTAAAGTGAACTCACCACATTTAATCCTGAAGATGTCATCCACCAGACCTTCGTAGACCACTTGTGAGCAGAGAGGAGTGACAAAGTCCACATCTGTAGGGAAGAAGATGTGACGATGAGAAGGAGGAAGAGGAAGAAGCGGAGGATGAAGAAGCGCACACCTCTGTCTATGATGAACACCTTCCCGATCTCAGCACGCCTTTCTTTCAACTCCGCCTCCTCCTCCAGGGTCTCCCTCCATAGCTCGTGGGTCATCTGTGGACACGGACACACGCACACACACACACACACACACACTAAGCAGTGATGATGATGATGATGATGATGATGATGTTCCCGCCTTCTCTCTCTCTCAGCACCTTAGAGCAGCGTCCGATGCCGTAAACCTTAGAGAACGGACCGTAGAGCATGTGCAGGAGGCGGAGTACATTAGCCGCCGTCTTTAGCCAGCGCTGATCACCAGCCTGGAACACATACACACACATAATATATAGTGATCTTAAAGATGTAAATCTTTGTTTTAATTAGACGTAAAATGGGTTAAAAGTGACCAAAAATGGTAGAAAATGTGGTGGAATGGGATTTTAAAAACCACAGAAATGTATTAAAAGTTACAAATTAGAGTGTGCAAAAACAGACAGAAAAAGTGGTCAAAAGGGTTCAGTGTTAAGTTTGGAACAATTAGTTTAAACTGGCAAATAATGGGCATGACAAATGGTGAATGTGGTTAAATTGGCAAAAATAAGCATGAAATATGGTGGAAAGATGTTAAAAGTGACAATAGTGGGTCAACATATGTGACAGGTGGAAAAGTGGGGAAAGAAAGTGCAGAAAAGGCATTTAAATTTGATGGTGAAGTGTCAGAAATGGGAGTAATGTATCAAAACTATGGCAAGAAAAAGTGATGAAAATATGTTAAAATATGGAGGGTTTGGTGTAGTTGCAGAAAAAGAGTAAAAATAAGCAAAAATGGGCTCAAACTGTTCAAAAAATATTTTTAGTTACTTGAAGGCATCTGGTGACCCCCTCCCAATGTCTCGCAACCCCAAATGGGGTCATGACCCAAAGATTGAGAACCCCTGATGTGGTGGATTTACCAGAAAAGAGTCTGTGAAGAACTCGGGCAGCTCCATGCTGAGCACGTCATCGTCCAGAGGAAGAAGGAGGAAGTCCCACTCATCCACGCTCACATCTGACACACAAACACAACAGTAGACACAACAATACACACAACAAAGACACAAGATCACAACCAGGCCTGGGTGACATATGGTAAAAATGAAACTGTTGACTAAAAGAGATTATGCTTTTGTCTTTGAAGTTGCTCTGCAGCAGCTTCTCTGGTCTTAAAGGGGCCACATACTGAATGTGCTCTCAAACATGCATCACTAACTTTATATAATTTATCACTGTTTGAACGAGAGCAGCGTTTAAAGTTCACTGACCTCCAAACACGCCCTGATCCTCCAGAAGACACTCACAGGAGTAGAACTGCAGGTTCAAACACACACACACACACATGAATACACAAGCACAGACTAATGCACACAAACACACACACACAAACCTTCTGAGGGGTGAAGATGATCTTGTACTTCCTCTCGATTCCTGCTGCTTTGTCTGCATTAACCACATCTGGAAGAAGAAAAATAATTAGAAAAAAGAGAATATGAAGAAGAGCAAAATGAGGAGGAGGAGGAGGAGAAGACTCACTCACCACAAATCCACTTCACAGTCTGGATCCTGGGTCTGATCAAGAAGCACAGCCTGTAGAGGACAGAGTGAGACTGTGATCACACACACAAACAGACACACATAGACACACACATACACCTACTGCTGAGCTGTGCTGACGATCGCTTTCAGCTCCACCTTATACAGTTTGTCCACTTCGTGTTCCTGCAACAAAACAGGACAATGAAGATGTGTGTGTGTATGTGTGTGTCAGCATGTGTGTGTGTGTGTGTCACCTTGAGCGTTGTGACGTTAGCGATGCGATCCAAAGGACTCATCAAGTCTGCATCAATGAAGAGGTCTTTCTTTCCAGGCAGCTGCACAACAAGAAAAAGAGTCACAAGTTAACATGATCACCAGCCAAACCATAACACCATAACACTAGCCTCAGTACATCAGAAACTAGTCAGAAGATAACATGATGACTAGTTAAAGCGTAACACCAGTAGGTCTGTGATCAACATTCAGGATGCTTCAGTGGTTTGATGAGCATGTGCGTCCAATCACGCAGTTCATTCAGTGTACACACACACACACACACACACACCCCCACACACACACACACACACACACACACACACACACACACACACACACACACACACACACACACACACACACACACACACACACACACAGAGGAGGATGCTGATTGGTGGAGGGGCGGGGCCTACCTGTTCCAGCAGGTAAACCAGGTGGTCTTTGACCAGCCTCTTCAACATGGAGAAGTCTGGGAGCTTAGGAGAGTCTGTTCTACTGCTGAAAGCCATGCTGGAAACACAAACACATACAGATGTCATGACTTAGCTCGTATCCAGTTGTATTGGTGACACAGCAGACATTAGTGAGTGCATTCAAACTATTTTATTACATTTATTTTATATAATCATAATTTTTACATTATTCTCTGTCACCAGGTAATGTAAAATGTCTGTACAACATTGAGAAATGTAGCTTTTACTAGTTTTCCACCTGCAGTCGGTCACCAGCTAAAACGCACACCAGTGTAAACAGAACACCGTGCTAGCTTGAAGGCTAAAAACACATATTTTACAATCAGATTTGATGAGAATCTGTACGTTGACAGAGTGTATTTTAATTCTCTATAAAGCACCGAATTAATCATTGTAAAAAGCGCTGTGTGTGTGATATAATTCCTTAGTTAAAGGCTTTTCGGTAATAATTGGTACTACCTGCTGCCGTTGCTACATCAGTAGATGAAACCCGGAATGACAGAAAAAAGGTGCCGATTTCCACAGATAGTTTTATTAAAAACACTCCATATACTAAATTATTAAGTATTTAAGCCCTAACTAAATACGTTTATCGAAAATAAAATATATCTTTTCAACGCTAAACTACTACTACTAGATGACAAATGAAGCTGCTGAGGCAGAAAACGACACTGCTGTCAAACAGATTAAAGCTTGTTTTACCGCCTCCTGCTGGAGGAGTGATATAATTACATCTGTTTAGTCTGAGCGACTGTTTTCATTTATTCATTTTAACATGTATAACCAATTTATATATCTTAACACTAATTGTTTTATTTATTCATTAAAATTATACAAGTTTTAGTTGTTTTTTTTAACTTACTTCTTCACTTTCATGAGCAAAATACTTACTTTGTTTAGTAAATATTTTGTATTTGTTCATTCTTAAAGATGAATTACTAATATTTATGTAGTGTCGTTATGTCTTACTTTTCTTTTGTGAAAGTTATATTTTTTTCCAGTACATTCAGCTTTTCTTTTCATACATACACACGTTAGAAAACCATGATATAATGTATAATATTTTCAATTCATTTTTACGTTAAAACGACCAAAAATGTTGTTTTATTAAAAAGCACGGATGGTTTTAAACTACGTTATCCAGTAATTCACACGTTTTTATTAGTCCTAAATTAGCCAATGACGGTGACCTGCCCCGTCATGTGACTACGGGTAGCAACTTGGCCCATAAACCCTACATTTGAGCGCTCGTCTGACATTGCTCACTTTTTGTTGACATTTTGAGGCTTCATAGCTAGGTTTGTCCCTCACCATGAGCTCAGACGCTATTTTACTGTTAGAAACGGTTCACTTTGCAGCAGAAAAACATCGAAACCAGCGAAGAAAAGATCCAGAAGCGACTCCGTATATCAACCACC
>NW_021145192.1:40232-47732 GCF_900634775.1 Gouania willdenowi
CAGAGCGCTGGAACAAGGTTCCGCCTTAGAACTTTTCTCAATGATCGATAGATCGTTGTTGTTTCATTACAGAAATTACTCAAACCTGACCAGTACCGAAGTAGATATTTTTTTAATCATGTATTTAGTAATTGTTGATCAAATTTTACACATTTAATTAAATAATTATATGTAATACCAATGCAAACCTGAACTAAAATTTTCACAATAATCCCATATTAACTGTACTTTGTATTAAGTTTATCTTTGTATTTCATTTTTATTCAAATACAGACTCTTAAGAAACTCATCATATAAGAAAATGCAAGGAATAAATTTCAAACAAAAATTTAATTTTGTATCTACAATCATCAGTATCAAGGTGCAAAATAATCTTTGAAACATGTTTGTGTAACAGAATAAACTACGATTTATAATATAAAAAAACTTTTTACATCTGCAGCAACGACAGTTACACACTCAGAGTAGTGTTAGCCACACACAATCATACGCGCATGCACGCGCACACACACACACAGCAGTAACAGAACACATCCTTCATTTACACCTGAACAGCAGGTGGGTCAGCTGCTGGTCAGGTCTAGAGGTCAGAGGTCATGGTGTTGGTAGAGTTGAGGATGTTGTTCTGGTTTTGGTTTTCTGAGGCCTTTGAAAGGTCACGCTGTGGAAGTGAGAGAATGAGATCATCATACACTCATTCAATAATCATCATTAGATATGGTTTCAATGTAATCAATTAATCGTGCAAATTTGGACTTAATTTGCAGACAAAGTTTTAAAAACTGAAACCAATACTGAGATAGACACCCTGACTAACAACACTTCTGTTCTTTATAAATATTTTATCCTGTCACATATTTGATATATTTGATTCTTTTTAACTATAAATCACTCGTTGTTAGATTGAACCTCAGATACGTTTAAGATGCAGATCAAATGTTCTCACAGATCAAGATCTTTGACTGAACCTGACGAGTTAGGTCTGGTTCAGTCTTAATATATAGATTTTACTCAGCCTTAGGCTTAGGTCGGGCGCTGCATGATAAATGATTAGTCAGATGATGTGTTTCAATATGCCTCACCATGTTGTGCCCCACGGAGTGACACCTGAACGCACAATGCCTGAATGCCTCATTATGTAGCGCGAAATTGAGATCGTAAGACAATTACAGTACGCAGCAGTTACGTTCTGGGATTGTACCCGTGCTGGAATTGTCATGTGCAAATTGTCATACTAAGATAACAATGATATCTTAGTTGTAATTCACATTAATATTGTGTATTAAGAAGTGCAATAATATATTTTAAATATTCAGCAAGTTATTTGTTAGTGAAGTGCATTTTATGCCAAAAATTAACTTTGAACATTTACTATGAAATTGAATGAACAATCTCAGCACAGCGAAAGTAGCAAAAATTAATTTTCCGGTAGTGCGTGTGCTCAGATACAATCTCAGTACGATGCAATCTCACCGGGAAATGACTGAATGTCTCACCCGGTGACGCCTGAACGCCTCACCGCGCAATGCCTAGACGCCTCATTGTGTGACGCCTGAACACCTCACCATGTGATGAAAGGTGACGTACCACAAACTGGGAGTAGGTGGAGGCTGCCGAGGCTATGCTGAAGTTTCGCTGTGGACTGGCTGAGCTGAGCGTCACCCCCTGGAGGCCGTTCTCCTTATTACAGCCTCTGGGCCCATGGAGAGGAGGTTTGGATCTGATGGGAGTCCTCTGATTGGCCAGCTGAGAAGGAGAGACGTCAGGAGTCATTGCACGCCTGTGTGTGTGTGTGTTTGTGTGTGTGTGTGCGTGCGCTCGCTAACCTTGTTGGCTGACAGCGGGGGGCGGGACACGGGTGAGTGACAGACGGTCCCTCCATAGACGGAGCGCGTGGTGCTGTTGGAGGCGGAGCTTGAGACACCAGTGGCGTTACACTGAAAAAAATATTTTTTAGGATTTAACAAATAACACAAAAATCTACATCATCTTCCTTTGATAAATTCATTTGAGTTTGAACTGGAGTTAGTTTTTTTAGCCACAGTCTTTTGACTAAAATGCAATTTGTAGTTTTAGTCAAAATTTAGTCATCAGGACATTTACAGTATAGTCTAGTTTTAGTCAACTAAATTACATTAAGATTTTAGTTGACTAAATCTGTTACAGATAATCAATTAAAATATAAAGTACAAGATTCAAAAGTCATTGGTCAACCTGACATTGGACGTTATTAACGTTTGTAAACACAGATCACATTAGTTCTGATTGGATTTTGTCCCATGTGACAAAATTATAGTTTAGTTATTATTAATATGTTAAGGTTTAATTTATTCAGATGACTGTCCGTCAGGAAATTCACTTTGATCTCCTGACATGTTTTGACCGTCAACCTCCAGTCTTCTTCAGAGGCATCTGCTGATTGCTTTGATGTGTTCTTTGATGTTTCCTTGAATTCTATGTAATAATTCTTTTTGTCTCCTTTTTGAATAATATGCTATGGTTTCATTTATTCAGACAACAGGAAAGATCAAAACAATCAGCAGACACCTCTGGGGAAGACTGGCAGTTGTCAGTCAAAACATCTATGTCGATTTGTCTGAATAAATGAAACCATACCATATTATTAAAGAAAAAAAAGACAAAAATAATTATTATATTTTGGTATAACTTTCGTCTACATGTATTTTGCTTTTAAATTAGTCATAGTTTAGTTATTGTCACTGTAGTCGCAAAAATTATGATGACATTTTCTAGTCAACTAAATTAGTACTGATGTGTGTGTTCTGACCCTCTTGCTTCCTCTGGGCGTGGTCGAGGAGGGGAGGAAGCGTCGTTTGGTTGGAGTTCTGACGATGGTTCCGTACAACATGTCCTCCTCCGTCTGTTTGTTCCTCTTCATGTGCTGAGACAGGAACACACACATGAACACACACGCATACATCAACACACACACACTCTCACACACACTGACCCTCTCCTGCTTCTCCTTTTCCTTCTCTACATGGTGGAGCTCCCACTGCTGTTCCACGTGCTGCAGGAACTTCTTTCCATTCACCAGGAACTCTCTGCTCTGCTGCTGCTCCCACTGCTCAATGTGAGCTTTCAGCTGCTTCTCCAGCTGCACACACACACACACACACACACTGAGGCAGAGCTGGGTATGTGAGTAACCTTGTGGGGAACTGGGCTCAGACCTTGGGGAGGCTCTTGTGAAGCTCCGCCCTCTGTTTCTCCTCTCGGAGCAGGTTTCCTCCTCTGTTGGTGAACCTGGAGGGATCTGAAGCTTTCCTCTGACAACAAACACACACACACACACATTAATGTTGTGTCTCTGCAGTGCTGCCCCCTGCTGGATAGCTCTGCTCCTCTCACACTGAGACCCCCAGTGGACACAAAGAGGAACAGCTCACACACAGTTTCAGTGAGTGAGATGTGAGGCTTAAAGATGTTAGCTCATAATTGATAAAAATAATCCACTCATCAATTACTGAGATAGTTGTTCCTGCTGTGGAGCCAAAGCCTCACCGCGTAACACCTCTACACCTCACCGCGTGACGCCTCTACACCTCACCGCGTGACACCTCTACACCTCACCGCGTAACACCTCTACACCTCACCGCGTGACGCCTCTACACTTCACCGCGTGACGCCTCTACACCTCACCGCGTAACACCTCTACACCTCACCGCGTGACGCCTCTACACCTCACCGCGTGACGCCTCTACACCGCGTAACACCTCTACACCTCACCGCGTGACGCCTCTACACCTCACCGCGTGACGCCTCTACACCTCACCGCGTAACGCCTCTACACCTCACCGCGTGACGCCTCTACACCTCACCGCGTAACACCTCTACACCTCACCGCGTGACGCCTCTACACCTCACCGCGTGACGCCTCTACACCTCACCGCGTAACACCTCTACACCTCACCGCGTGACGCCTCTACACCTCACCGCGTAACACCTCTACACCTCACCGCGTAACACCTCTACACCTCACCGCGTGACGCCTCTACACCTCACCGCGTAACACCTCTACACCTCACCGCGTGACGCCTCTACACCTCACCGCGTAACACCTCTACACCTCACCGCGTGACGCCTCTACACCTCACTGCGTAACACCTCAACGTTACCCCTCAACACCTCACTGTTTGACACCTCAACGTGTGACACTTCAACACCTCACCATTACGCCTCAACACCTCACCGTTATACTTCACCCTGCTGCTGAAGGCTTTGAGGATTAAAGCTCAGCCTCACCTTTGACCTCATGTTTACAGATTGAGTTTAAAGTATAGTTCTCACTTCTTCTTTCATTTACATTTTCCTCATAAATCAGTCACTAATAACAGGTTGAACTTGTCGTGGACTAACTGAAACAGTGAGCGTCTCACCTCCAGCTCCAGGTAGAGGCTCCAGTGCCTCCTCCCACCTCTGGACTCCTTCAAACATCTGTCCTGTGCTCCTCAAACAGCAGCTGGAGACGCTGCAGCTCAGCCTCGTGTTCACACAGAAGGTCCTCAGTGAAGTCCTCTGAAATACACACATACTTACACACCTTTACACAAACGTGTGTGTGTGTGTGTGTGTGTGTGTGTGTGTGTGAGCCACATACCGCTAACATAAGCTCCAAACTCTCCTCTCTGTTCTGAGCTTATCAAACATCTGTCCCACATCTGGTTGATTTGAGCTCGTAGTGACAGCGTCACGGCCCTGATGTTCTGGAGCTTCAGCTGCTGTAGACGCTGCAGCTCCGTCTGTAGCTGAGGGACAGACACAGAGATGAGGGACAGACATGGGTCAGTAGCTGAGGAACACACATGGGTCAGTGGGTGAGGGACAAGCTCTCACCTCTTTAAGGGTCCTGCAGCTGGAGCCCAGCATGTGCTGAGAGAAGGCGCTCCGGTTCTCCTCAGGAACCTGCAGACATTCCCACAGCTGGAGGATCTGAGCCTTTAGAACTTCACACTGAGCTGAGACCTGGGACCTGATCTGCTGCAGCTAGAGGTAGAACAGCTAGAGTTACTACTGACAGCTAAGTGTGTGTGTGTGTGTGTGTGTGTGTGTGTGTGTGTGTGTGTGTGTGTGTGTGTGTGTACCTCACGCAGCAGCAGTGTGAGAGCTTGCAGGTTCTCTGAGGACAGACAGAAGGCGTCCTCTTCCTCACACATCACGTCCTTCTCAAAGCTGTTCTCTGGAACCTTCTCCACCTCCTCCATCAGACGCACAATCTGCTGACGGAGCTGCACAAACTCTGTGTGTCGCTTGGCCTGGACGCACAAACACACACGTGAATACTGAATAACTGATGATGATGATGAAGCTGTGTGTGTCCTACCCTCTCCTCCTGCTGGTTGGACACATGCTGCTGGAGCTCCTGTAGCTGCTGCAGGGAAGGCACGGTGGGGGCGTTGCCAGGGGCGTTGAGTCCATGTGGTTCACAGCACAGCACGTCACAGAGGTCCTGGTCCTGCTCCAGGAGAACCTGCAACTGCTGCAGGCGCCGAGCCTTCTCCTTGGTCAGCACCTCCACCCGAGTACGGATGTTCCTCTCCTGCTGCAGCATGCTGACTCCGCCCTCCTCCTGTCTCACACACACACACACGGGTTGCCAGGTCTGACGATACAAACAGTCACACATTTTGTGCTCATTTGTGATAATTCTGTGCACATTTGTTGTCATATAAATAGTGACAACTAAAGGTGTAAGAAAAAATCAATTTGGCGTTATATCACAATATTTCCCTGCGAAATTATCGAATTGATCGAAAAAATGTCTAAATCAATTATTTTAATCATGTTTTTAACTAAAAAAACTATTTAATGTCGCTAACATATCATACCACATGAACTCCCGGTCACTAGGTGTCAGTGAACGCACCATCAGACCTTGGTAAACTACCTCACTCCTCAATGCATTTTAGCTTTATTTTTATAAAACATACTGGACACTTTGATAGATGTATGTGGTTACTTTTTATCAAAAAATTTAAGATTTTAACAAACATAATTGGACAGTTTGATAAACATACCACTTGTTTTTCATTTGTGCTTAAATTACAGTTAGTTAACAATTACTTGTTCTCACAAGTTTAAAAACATTAAATAAATTGTATTTATGACCATTTTGTACTTTTAAAGGTAACATTATAATTAGTGGTATCGCAATATATCGCAATGTATATCGTATTGTTTAGTATCAGGATATATCGTATCTTCACAGTCATGGCAATGTACAGCCTTATTGCTAACAGGTGATGACTAGTGATAACAGGTGATACTAGTGATAACTGATAATAACTAGTGATAACAGGTGATACTAGTGATAACTGATAATAACTAGTGATAACAGGTGATACTAGTGATAACTGATAATAACTAGTGATAACAGGTGATACTAGTGATAACTGATAATAACTAGTGATAACAGGTGATACTAGTGATAACTGATAATAACTAGTGATAACAGGTGATGCTAGTGATAACTAGTGATACTTGTGATAACAGGTGATACTAGTGATAACTGATAATAACAAGTGATAACAGGTGATAACTAGTGATAACTGGCAATAACTGATAACTAGTGATACTAGTGATAACAGGTGACAACTAGTGATAACTGGTGACAACTAGTGATAACTAGTGATAACAGGTGATAACTAGTGATAACAGGTGACGACTAGTGATAACAGGTGACGACTAGTGATAACAGGTGACGACTAGTGATAACAGGTGACGACTAGTGATAACAGGTGATAACTAGTGATGACTAGTGATGACTGGTGATGACAGGTGATGACAGGTGACGACTAGTGACAACAGGTGATAACTAGTGATGACTAGTGATGACTGGTGATGACTGGTGATGACAGGTGACGACTAGTGACAACAGGTGATAACAGTTGATAACTAGTGATAACAGGTGATAATAGGTCTAACAGGTGATAACTGACCTGAAACACAGGCATCTGCAGCTCCTCACACAGTGTCTCCATCTGACTCGAACACGTTTTTATGCTGATCAGGAATTTCTTCTTTAGAGCTTCTTCCTCCTGGATCATCATTTCTAGAAGATTCTGATGGAGCAACACAACAATCACTGTTATAGACATATCCACAATAGATCTGCCCCGTCCTATGTTATAGACATATACCCAATAGATCTGTTCCTACATGTACAAACTAGATCTGAATCCTTAATGAAGCCTCATTAACCTGCAGTTGTTTGACGTCTCCTCCTCGTCTCTCAGATCATGGTTCAACTAAAGCCACATTGTGTGTTTCTGTTGTGGCCTTTTGTGTATTTTTGGTGCTTTTTTTTCTTATGTGTAGTTGTCATTTTTGGTTCTTTTGTGATCATTGTGTGTCCTTTTCTTGTTATTTCAGTCATTTTGTGCATGTTTGGACTCTGAGTGTTTTTGTTTTGTGTATTTCTGTTTTCAATTTTCAAGTACATTTGTGTTTTTTTGTGTGTTTTGTGGAGTTATGTCTTGT
>NW_021145192.1:55232-87811 GCF_900634775.1 Gouania willdenowi
ACTAGTGCTCTCCCTGTATGGGGGGGGGCTTCACTGATGATGACAGATAAACAGGTTTCTCACTGAATGTCCATCAGTGTGTTTCACAGGAACCAATGAATGGCCTTGACACTCAGAGGGGCTCTGTGATTGGTCAGTGGTGTAAGCACTAAACAGGAGGAGGAGGAGCCTAATGACTCAGCTTTTAAAGTGAACTCACCACATTTAATCCTGAAGATGTCATCCACCAGACCTTCGTAGACCACTTGTGAGCAGAGAGGAGTGACAAAGTCCACATCTGTAGGAAAGAAGATGTGACGATGAGAAGGAGGAAGAGGAAGAAGCGGAGGATGAAGAAGCGCACACCTCTGTCTATGATGAACACCTTCCCGATCTCAGCACGCCTTTCTTTCAACTCCGCCTCCTCCTCCAGGGTCTCCCTCCATAGCTCGTGGGTCATCTGTGGACACGGACACACGCACACACACACACACACACACACTAAGCAGTGATGATGATAATGATGTTCCCGCCTTCTCCCCCTCTCAGCACCTTAGAGCAGCGTCCGATGCCGTAAACCTTAGAGAACGGACCGTAGAGCATGTGCAGGAGGCGGAGTACATTAGCCGCAGTCTTTAGCCAGCGCTGATCACCAGCCTGGAACACATACACACACATAATATATAGTGATCTTAAAGATGTAAATCCTTGTTTTAATTAGACATAAAATGGGTTAAAAGTGACCAAAAATGGTAGAAAATGTGGTGAAATGGGATTTTAAAAACCACAGAAATGTATTAAAAGTTACAAATTACAGTGTGCAAAAACAGACAGAAAAAGTGGTCAAAAGGGTTCAGTGTTAATTTTGGAACAATTAGTTTAAACTGGCAAATAATGGGCATGACAAATGGTGAATGTGGTTAAATTGGCAAAAATAAGCATGAAATATGGTGGAAAGATGTTAAAAGTGACAATAGTGGGTCAACATATGCGACAGGTGGAAAAGTGGGCAAAGAAAGTGCAGAAAAGGCATTTAAATTTGATGGTGAAGTGTCAGAAATGGGAGTAATGTATCAAAACTATGGCAAGAAAAAGTGATGAAAATATGTTAAAATATGGAAGGTTTGGTGTAGTTGCAGAAAAAAGTAAAAATAAGCAAAAATGGGCTCAAACTGTTCAAAAAATATTTTTAGTTACTTGAAGGCATCTGGTGACCCCCTCCCAATGTCTCGCAACCCCAAATGGGGTCCTGACCCAAAGATTGAGAACCCCTGATGTGGTGGATTTACCAGAAAAGAGTCTGTGAAGAACTCGGGCAGCTCCATGCTGAGCACGTCATCGTCCAGAGGAAGAAGGAGGAAGTCCCACTCATCCACGCTCACATCTGACACACAAACACAACAGTAGACACAACAATACACACAACAAAGACACAAGATCACAACCAGGCCTGGGTGACATATGGTAAAAATGAAACTGTTGACTAAAAGAGATTATGCTTTTGTCTTTGAAGTTGCTCTGCAGCAGCTTCTCTGGTCTTAAAGGGGCCACATACTGAATGTGCTCTCAAACATGCATCACTAACTTTATATAATTTATCACTGTTTGAACGAGAGCAGCGTTTAAAGTTCACTGACCTCCAAACACGCCCTGATCCTCCAGGAGACACTCACAGGAGTAGAACTGCAGGTTCAAACACACACACACACACATGAATACACAAGCACAGACTAATGCACACAAACACACACACACAAACCTTCTGAGGGGTGAAGATGATCTTGTACTTCCTCTCGATTCCTGCTGCTTTGTCTGCATTAACCACATCTGGAAGAAGAAAAATAATTAGAAAAAAGAGAATATGAAGAAGAGCAAAATGAGGAGGAGGAGGAGAAGACTCACTCACCACAAATCCACTTCACAGTCTGGATCCTGGGTCTGATCAAGAAGCACAGCCTGTAGAGGACAGAGTGAGACTGTGATCACACACACAAACAGACACACATAGACACACAAACAGACACACATAGACACACACACAGACACCTACTGCTGAGCTGTGCTGACGATCGCTTTCAGCTCCACCTTATACAGTTTGTCCACTTCATGTTCCTGCAACAAAACAGGACAATGAAGATGTGTGTGTGTATGTGTGTGTCAGTATGTGTGTGTGTGTGTGTCACCTTGAGCGTTGTGACGTTAGCGATGCGATCCAAAGGACTCATCAAGTCTGCATCAATGAAGAGGTCTTTCTTTCCAGGCAGCTGCACAACAAGAAAAAGAGTCACAAGTTAACATGATCACCAGCCAAACCATAACACCATAACACTAGCCTCAGTACATCAGAAACTAGTCAGAAGATAACATGATAACTAGTTAAAGCGTAACACCAGCAGGTCTGTGATCAACATTCAGGATGCTTCAGTGGTTTGATGAGCATGTGCGTCCGATCACGCAGTTCATTCAGTGTACACACACACACACACACACACACCCCCACACACACACACACACACACACACACACACACACACACACACACACACACACACACACACACACACACACACACACACACACACACAGAGGAGGATGCTGATTGGTGGAGGGGCGGGGCCTACCTGTTCCAGCAGGTAAACCAGGTGGTCTTTGACCAGCCTCTTCAACATGGAGAAATCTGGGAGCTTAGGAGAGTCTGTTCTACTGCTGAAAGCCATGCTGGAAACACAAACACATACAGATGTCATGACTTAGCTCGTATCCAGTTGTATTGGTGACACAGCAGACATTAGTGAGTGCATTCAAACTATTTTATTACATTTATTTTATATAATCATAATTTTTACATTATTCTCTGTCACCAGGTAATGTAAAATGTCTGTACAACATTGAGAAATGTAGCTTTTACTAGTTTTCCACCTGCAGTCGGTCACCAGCTAAAACGCACACCAGTGTAAACAGAACACCGTGCTAGCTTGAAGGCTAAAAACACATATTTTACAATCAGATTTGATGAGAATCTGTACGTTGACAGAGTGTATTTTAATTCTCTATAAAGCACCGAATTAATCATTGTAAAAAGCGCTGTGTGTGTGATATAATTCCTTAGTTAAAGGCTTTTCGGTAATAATTGGTACTACCTGCTGCCGTTGCTACATCAGTAGATGAAACCCGGAATGACAGAAAAAAGGTGCCGATTTCCACAGATAGTTTTATTAAAAACACTCCATATACTAAATTATTAAGTATTTAAGCCCTAACTAAATACGTTTATCGAAAATAAAATATATCTTTTCAACGCTAAACTACTACTACTAGATGACAAATGAAGCTGCTGAGGCAGAAAACGACACTGCTGTCAAACAGATTAAAGCTTGTTTTACCGCCTCCTGCTGGAGGAGTGATATAATTACATCTGTTTAGTCTGAGCGACTGTTTTCATTTATTCATTTTAACATGTATAACCAATTTATATATCTTAACACTAATTGTTTTATTTATTCATTAAAATTATACAAGTTTTAGTTGTTTTTTTTAACTTACTTCTTCACTTTCATGAGCAAAATACTTACTTTGTTTAGTAAATATTTTGTATTTGTTCATTCTTAAAGATGAATTACTAATATTTATGTAGTGTCGTTATGTCTTACTTTTCTTTTGTGAAAGTTATATTTTTTTCCAGTACATTCAGCTTTTCTTTTCATACATACACACGTTAGAAAACCATGATATAATGTATAATATTTTCAATTCATTTTTACGTTAAAACGACCAAAAATGTTGTTTTATTAAAAAGCACGGATGGTTTTAAACTACGTTATCCAGTAATTCACACGTTTTTATTAGTCCTAAATTAGCCAATGACGGTGACCTGCCCCGTCATGTGACTACGGGTAGCAACTTGGCCCATAAACCCTACATTTGAGCGCTCGTCTGACATTGCTCACTTTTTGTTGACATTTTGAGGCTTCATAGCTAGGTTTGTCCCTCACCATGAGCTCAGACGCTATTTTACTGTTAGAAACGGTTCACTTTGCAGCAGAAAAACATCGAAACCAGCGAAGAAAAGATCCAGAAGCGACTCCGTATATCAACCACCCGATCGGTAGGCTCGGACTTTACAACTTCTCTACTCTCGATTAGAAAGTCAGCACTTATACATGCATTATATATGATACATTTAGATTATATTTGTTCTATTAAGTTACATTCACTGACCGTGTGTGAGTTTATGTGGTTAAAAGTACACTAAACAGCGTTTACTGAAAAGCCGCCGAGAAAAAGACACGAATCTACCACTGAGAGCTCAAAGTAACGACCACCATGAACACAACACAGAATCATTCCAGGTGTCACCATAGACATGCGCACTACCAGAAAATGAATTTGTGCTTGAATAAATAATTCAGTTTTGTTTGTTTTTGTTTTCAAAGTGAATGGACACGTGTTTTATTTGTTTATTGGATTAGGTTAGGGCTAACACTCAAAATAACTACACAACACACATAAAATAATGGCACAACACTCACGAAATAACACAACAATCACAAAATAACTACACAACACACATAAAATAATAGCACAACACTCACGAAATAACACAACAATCACAAAATAACTACACAACACACACAAAATAATAGCACAACACTCACGAAATAACACAACAATCACAAAATAACTACACAGCACTCACAAACAAGTTACACAACTGAGTGAAAAAGTCAAGGTACTGACAAACACACAAAGTGAGCGTCACAAAGCAAACAGACAACACAACTATAGGCAGACTCACAACAAACCAACAACTGGTGATTGATCAGTCGGAGTTGATTTTCTGTGTGTGTGTGTGTGTGTGTGTGTGTGTGTGTGTGTGTGTGTGTAGGAGTTGCCAGAATTCTCAGCCATGAAGCAGGAATCACTAATATTGAAGTCTTACAGGTTTGTAATTTCTCACTCACTCACTCACACACACACACACTAATATTGTGTGTGTGTCAGGCGGCCCTGCTCCATGACACAGTGGAGGACACAAACACATCTCCCGCTGAGCTACAGCATCATTTCGGGGCGGTGGTTGCTGGGATCGTTGCCGAGGTAACGGACGATAAGAGTTTGACGAAGGCGGAGCGGAAACAAGCTCAGGTGGAGCACGCGGCTAGCTCCAGCTTTAATGCTAAGCTAGTTAAACTGGCTGATAAACTGTACAACCTGAGGGACCTGAACCACTGCACACCTGTGGGTGGGTAACACAACCACTACACAACTACATACAATACAATTCAGTATTTATATAAAGTGTGTGTGTGTGTTCCAGGCTGGTCCTCTGAGCGTGTGCAGCAGTACTTCCTGTGGGCGTCAGAGGTTGTTGGAGGACTGAGAGGAACCAGTGCTGTACTGGAGGAGAAACTGGACCAGCTGTTCACACAGAGAGGGATCATCTTGTGACCACACACACACACACACACACAACTGGATGAATAAATGATGTTTGATATCCACCGTGTTTCTTTGCTGGACCAGTGGTTCTCAACCTTTTAAGCCTGTGCTCCCCAAAATTAAGGTTCGGGATAGCGGGGACCCTCACTGTACCTGAAGGTGGTTGAACATTGAAGAACAGTTATATGGAGACAGGACCATCTATAAGGGGGAATAAAGGGGAGAGATTTTTGGGGTCCATCCATAAAGTCAGTAAAATGATGGTCCATTGTTCTATGAATCTGTGATAACCACATTTATTTATTCATCTGAATAATATCCACTGTTATCCAGGAAGTTTATTATTATTTGTGCCATCGTATATAGTCATCTTAAAGATGGAAATTCTTGTTTTAATCAGAAATAAAATGGGCTGAAAAGGTGGTGAAATGGGATTTCAAAAACCACAGAAATTGATTAAAAGTTGTAAATTAGAGTGGTCAGAAACAGAAAAAGTGGTATAAAAAAAAAAAAGTGTCAGTATTGGAACAATTAGTTTAAACTGGCAAATAATTGGCATGAAAAATAGTGAATGTGGTTAAATTGGCCAAAATAAGCATGCAATATGGTGAAAAGAGGTTAAAAGTGACAATAATGAATCAACATATGTGACATTATGTGGAAAAAATTTGCAGATCAGGCACTGAAATGTAATGAAGTGACAGAAATGAGAATAATGTAGCAAAAATATGGCAAGAACAAGTGATGAAAATAAGTTAACATGGTGAGTTTGGTGTAGTTGCAGAAAAATGTTCCAAAAAAAAAGCAAAAATGGGCTCAAATTTTTCTTCAAATAAATAGTTTGTCCTGTGACCCCAAGGTTGAAAAGCCTTGTGCTGGAGGAACGTTAGTGTGTATCTGAGAGAAGGATATTTACATTTAGATAATATTTTATAATTGATGCCAATAAAAGCATTCTGATATTTCTCACATTGTTGCTCAAAGAAAACTATTTCATATATTCAATTATCCTGCTTTTAAGTGCACACATCAACGCTCTTGCGTGCGCCTATATACTGATATTTCACAAACATTTTTTAATGAGTGACATGAAGAAGAGAAGAACATGAAGGACAAGCGTTGGCCCGTGCCTGCCTTTGATTCCTCCTCTCTGGGGCATCACATTGAATTTATGTTTAGGTATTATTTGAACAGTCTTTCAAGCTTTGTTATTTCTGAGCACTTGATGAAGTCGTATATTATTTATATTCTGAAGTGAATAATTGGAAACAGGTTTTGAGGTAATATAAATAAAAGATTAATAAGAAACATTTTATCTGTCTGTAATTTAAAAATACCAAATGACATGCCTGTCAAGATGGATTTGTCTGTGTTCCAGCATTAATACTTTAATTAAATACTTAGACACTAAAGTAATAATATTATACTGATAATGAAATGTATACACAATATGAATAAAATAATTATAAAAACTGAAATCATGCACAAACGAGTCCATTTTCTTTTCTTAAATCCATATCTGCAGCTCACACGAAAGCTAGAGATGGAAATTGGCAGTTTGTGAATTGATTAATTGTTAAAGTAGTAAAAAAATTACATTGTTTAAAAAAAAAAATATATATATATATATATATATATAATTCACATTAACCAAATGTACAATAACCGATCAAAACACAATACACATCATTGATAATTAAAAATAAAATAGAAAATTAAACAAAATAAATAGAAATTCACTCAAAACATAACTTTCCAATCATTTGGAAAATCGTAGAACACACAAAAGAATTATTTTGAAATATTTCTTTTATCCTTATTTTTAATCCTATAACATGTTTACACTCATTGTTACCGAAATTCAACAAAAACCGACCGGATGTAGACGCGTTTTGCGCATGCGTTGAAATGATTGAACGTTGGTCCGTGATCTAATGCTTGTTTGCTGATTTAAAGCCTTTTTCAAACAGTATTTTTTTTATTTTAATCCCAGTTTGTAGCACCAGAAAGCGGCGATGTCGAGTCGTGAAGCCCTGAACATGAAGCTGCCCCCGATCCAGTCTACGGCCGGAGCGGTTCCGGTGTGGAACGAGAAAGGTTAGCAGTGTGCTAAGCTAACAGTGTTTGCCATCCCATCTTTTCATTTTAAAACACCTTTTGATTGGTCAGAGAAGGGAAATTAATCCAACTAAACACTGAATCTGACTATCGGGAAACAGGCGAAAGAGCAACATTTGAAGCAGAAATAAAGAATAAAAAACACGTTTCTAATTTATCATTGGAATAACTTTCCACACCACTCCTAAATAAAATAAATATATTTATATATAATACATTTTATACATATGGAGACAGTTAAACACAATGTGTCAGTTAAAATAAAGGTCTAATATTGATACTATAATTATTTATTACTTTATTATGTAAATGTATTATGTTTATAATAATATTGTGGTCCACTCAACTAGAACTAACAGTTATTTTTTGCATTTCTGAAGAACATGTGTTTTTCTTGGCATTTTCTTGTTTTTTTTTTTGTTTTTTTTAAATTATTTTCTGTGTTTTTGTTGCTATTTTTATATTTTTGTTGTCATCTTGTGTATTTTGGACCAATTGTTTGCAGTTGTTTTGTGTGGGTTAAAAAAAGATATCGTTTCATCAGCTCTTATCAATTTGTGGGGTTTTTTTTTTTTGGGTTTTTTTATGTGGCTTGTTTTGTTTTGTGTGTTTCTCTATAGGTATGTGTATTTTTGCTGTTTTGTATAATATACTTTGGTTTGGTGTTGTTTTGTGTAGTATATACTTACATGTGCTGTTGTGTTGCTCTAAACGTGTATAAACCGGTCTAAATCCATCCTCTAGGGGAGCTTTCTATGGAGAAGGTGAAGGTGAAACGCTACGTGTCGGGCAAACGTCCCGACTACGCTCCCATGGAGCTGTCGGACGAAGAAGAGGAAGACTTCCAGTTCCTAAAGAAAGGGAAAGAGGCGGAGCTAAAGGCAGAGGTGAAGGCGGAGCCTGAGGAGGAGGAGGACGTGTCCGACCCTCGTCTCAAACGTCTGCTGAACCGTGTGTCTGAGGACGTGGAGGAGAGGTTAGACTCACTAGTTTTTACATCACACAGGAAACCATGATGAAGATGATGATGATGGTGTGTGTTTCCTCAGGCTCGCCCGACACAGACAGATCGCAGAGCCCGAGGCCGTGGCCGAGAGCAGCGATGAGTCAGACGATGGCGGGGCGTGGCCCCAGCAGAGGGCGGAGAGCAGTGAGGACGAGGCCGATGAAGAAGAGGAGGAAGAGGAGGAGGAGGAGGAGGTGGACGATGAAGAGATCGAGCGGCGTCGAACCATGATGCGTCAGCGAGCTCAGGAGAGGAAGAACGAAGAGATGGAGGTGATGGAGGTGGAGGAGGAGGAGGGCAAGTCAGGGAAGGACTCTGAGTCTGAGTCTGAGTACGAGGATTATACGGATAGTGAAGACGAGGCTGCGCCCAGACTGAAACCTGTGTTTATACGCAAGTATGTACAGACTATACACACCATATATATATATATATATATATACACACACACACACACACATTATTTATGTACATACACACCCAGACTTAAGCCTGTGTTTATACACAAGTGTGTACACAAGAAACACACACACCATATATATATATATATATATATATATATATATATATATATATATATATACTGTACATACACACACTATATATATATATACATACACGACCAGACTGAAGCCTGTGTTTATACGCACTATACACTATGGGCTCTATTCTCCCATGCGCTGTTTTACGCTGCGTGCTATTCTCCCCCTGTACTTAAGTCAGTCGCTGCGCGCCTCCATCCCAGTTAAGCACTCTGGGTGGAGCGGTCCTGAAATGTGGGCGTTCCCATTCAAAAAGAAAGATTTTAACTGTGGCTTGTATATAAACATATCCGATCCTCACACTGCAATAATCCCTTCAATGATCTGATCAATAATCCGATCAATGATTTGATCAAATCAACCTGTTACATTGTTTATCAACAAAGGCGTTTCAAATTAAAAGTGAACTTCTATCATTTTCACTGATTTCAATGACATTTACAAGCGTTAGGAAAACTCCATGTTCTGTGATTTCCAGACAGCCCCAAAAAAATGACATCATGGCCCAGTCCTCCTCCTCCTTTGCTTCAGACCGCCTTTATTCATTGACTAAGCACTTTTAGTTGATTTATGCGCGGTGGGCGTGTCAGGAACCTGGACCGAAGAATGCACGCAGGAGAAAAGTGCGCAACTGGAGGCGCATAAAAAAACGCTTAAGTCCAGACGGGAGAATCGGGCCCTATATATATATATATATATATATATATATATATATATACATACATACACACTTTACAGTGTGTATATGCACACTAAATATACTGTATATACACACACATACTATATACACAGACAGAAAAAAGCATGTGTTTATACGCTAGTATGCGCGCACACACACAGGAAGGACCGTGTGACGGTGGCAGAGCGCGAGGCCGAGGAGCAGCATCAGCGTGAGCTGGAGGCAGAGGCCAAGCGTCAGGTTGAGGAGCGACGCCGCTACACGCTGAAGATTGTAGAAGAAGAAGCAAAGAAGGAGTTGGAGGAGAACCGGAGATCGCTGGCCGCTCTGGACGCGCTGGACACGGACGGAGAGAATGACCAGGAGGAGTACGAGGGCTGGAAGGTTAGAGAGCTGAAACGCATCAAGAGGGACAGAGAGGCCCGAGAAGTGTGAGTGAAACACTACACCACCACTGTGTTCTATAGGAGGGGAGGAGCCTAACCAGCTGTGTGTGTGTGTAGGCTGGAGAGGGAGAAGGCAGAGATAGAACGCTTCAGGTCTCTAACAGAGGCGGAGAGACGATCTGAGCTCAGAAACAACGGGAAGACGGTGACGAATAAAGCCAGCAAAGGAAAATACAAGTTTCTACAGAAGTATTATCACAGAGGAGCCTTCTTTATGGTGAGATATACACACACACTGGTAAACTGTTCTCAGTGATCAATACTTCCTGTAGTTCTCATTCTGTTATTAATAATCACGAGATGTTTGACTTTACAACAAGAACCCACAAAGTTACAAATGTGAACTAAGTGCACTGATTTACAGAATGAATGTGTCGCTTCCTGTTTCTGCACTTAACAAAATAAAATCACTTAATGGAGTTCATCAGAGCCTGGCTGATTAATGATCAGAGTTAATATCACTAATAGGTGATTAAATGTGACCAATGGTTGTTTGTTTTCCAGGACGAGGAGGAGGACGTGTATAAGAGAGACTTCAGCGCTCCTACTCTGGAGGATCACTTCAACAAGACCATCCTGCCCTCAGTCATGCAGGTAATGGTCACATGACCCTACTGCACCTGAAATCACCAATAGATTTAATAATATAAACAATGTGTTTTACTCTTAAGTCTATCAATATCTTTACATTTTCTTCATTGTTTTGATTGTATTTAATTCATTTTTATTGTTTAAAATTAGTCCAAATATTAAATATTGATTTGTTGTGGGTGTTCAGCTTGGACTGGTCACCATGTTATCCTGGGACTAGTCTCTGACACATTACATTAAAATAAGTAGACGCCATAAACAGTGTACTGCTTGGAATGGTGATCATGTTATGTTGTGATTGCATGGTTCAAGATGAATGTAGACACAGTCACCAGTTACTAAGGCAACCAGTTGAAGTGTAACACTAATAGGTGAACAGTTTGTCCCCCATCGGTCTCTAAGCTCCACCCTCTTCTCCTCCTCCTGCAGGTGAAGAACTTTGGTCGATCGGGCCGTACTAAGTACACTCACCTGGTGGACCAGGACACCACATCGTTTGACTCGGCCTGGGCCCAGGAGAGCGCTCAGAACAGCAAGTTCTTCAAGCAGAAAGCAGCGGGAGTGAGAGACGTGTTCGACAGGCCCACCGTCAACAAGAGGAATACCTGAGCACCAGCTGCACCAGGATGTAAATAAGTAGTTCTCCTTCCTGTTCCCGAGTTTCAATAAAGTTACGTTTTGTATTTGTTTACAAACAGCAGCTTTATTTAGAACAAACAAACAATTGAAGCTTCTTCAGTTTGTGAGGGTGACCAACGCTTCCACCACGTTCCCCATGTGTTCCCTCAGACTGCGCTCAGCCACGGAACGACAGATCTCCATCTCTGACATCTGGAACACACACACACTCAGGCTCACTGGGCGTAATGGAACATCCTGCTGTCGCTGTGACTGAAGGGCTTCAGAATCAAAATCATTTCATCGAAAAATTTATTCCGATAAAAGAACAGAAGAAAAACATTAAATGGTTTTTAAATTAAAAATGTGTTCGATGTTTCTTCATTGAAACATTGAACACATTGTTTAAAAAAAATTGAAATTTAAAAAAAAAATTTTTTTAATTTAAAATGGTTTTTAAACTAAGTGTGTTCAGTGTTTCTTCAAGGACTTTACTGAGAAAAAATTAATAGTTAATAGTATGAATCTGAAACTGACGTGAAATAATAGCAAAATCGAGAAAAACAAACCTTAAGATGGTATTTTACTACATCATTCATAATGTTAAAAAAAATTAAAAAGTCAAATTAATGAAGTGTATTAATCATTGATTGAAAAGTCAATCAGGAAACGGGAGGTAAAAATAAAAATGTTAAATTAAACAAATTAAGTAATGAGAATAACCGTTGTGTCAAATGAACAAAACTTAAGTTTGTCTCACACTTATTTATTTCCCACATTAAAGGTTTTTCATAGTTTCCAGAGATGATCAGCTCTGTGTGATTGTTTGTTTTTTAATTAAAGGAAATAACTTACTATCAGCTCCACGTCCTCCTTCTTAATGGTGACTTTAGCTAACTCTTTCTCTCTGAAACACAAAACATTCACATGTCAACACTGCAATACACACACTATTAATACACAATCATTAGAATGTCTGATGAGATTGATAAACAGCACCAGCATCGCTCAAAGAACAGAAACAGCTACAACTGTCACCCCATCAACCTCCATTTATTCATTAATATCACATTTACTCAGCCATTCTGACAGTGAAACACTGGCACATTACGCTTAAGTACGTTTCCATATCAATAGACACTTAACTTAAATTTAACCTTCCTCTTGTGTTAGCTTTCTGTTAGCATCTCAAATGATAACAGGTCCTAAATCAGCTGTAAAATACACTAAAAACAAATATCTATCATCTAAATTCTTTCCTATCTATTGGTTACCTTGTTAAGCTTCCTAATCAATGAAAATATATGTTTTAATATTTTTGGTGTTGGTGTCTGAGCCTTTTTTGTGTGAGTATACCCCAATATTTATTTTATTTTTTTATAGTAAAGTGTGGGAAAGCTTGTTATTAAACACATTTTAATAATTGTTAAACTGTATCACGGTTCCCCAATTTAGCGTTAAATTATAATTGATCATTTTTATAGAATTTTCATGACATTTACAATTAAGACAGCAATCAATTTTTTAAATTACTATTAGAATTTTAATTATGCTGTAATTGTAATTAATTATCAATTATGTGATTACAATTATAATTGACCCCAATCCTGGCTAACACTAATCATAATAATAATTATAATATTACATTGGATTTTATATTGCACTTTATTATAGACATTTTACAGATTTAAGGCATTATTCTTTTACTCCACACTTAGTGGTGGTAAGCTACTATTGTAGCCACAGCCGCCCTGGAGCAGACTGACGGAAGCGAGGCTGCCATAGTGCACCATCAGTCAATGTATCAGTTTCCTCCTCCTGTGTATGGTCACCAGTTAACACGATCACCAGCTGCTTTACAACACCAGTGGACTCACCTCTCCTGCTTGGCTTTCTGTTCCCGTGACCGTCTGTCTCCAATCACTGACATCGCCTAAAGGAAAGGAAGGTGGGGCTTTAGTCACATGACCTGACAATGATTGGTTCAAACTAAACTGGTTTCTGTGTCTGTTACCATAGAAACCATGTGTGTCAAACCCTGACTTTACTTAACCTAACCATAAATGTCTTAACTAATACCTAACTAAACTTAAGGCTGCAACAACATAGTTTAGGGTTAGGGTTAGTTAGTCCATAACGTAGTTTAGGGTTAGTTAGTCCGTAACGTAGTTTAGGGTTAGTTAGTCCGTAACGTAGTTTAGGGTTAGTTAGTCCGTAACGTAGTTTAAGGTTAGTTAGTCCGTAACGTAGTTTAGGGTTAGTTAGTCCGTAACGTAGTTTAGGGTTAGTTAGTCCGTAACGTAGTTTAGGGTTAGTTAATCCGGAACGTACTTTAGGGTTAGTTGGTCTGTAATGTAGTTTATAGTCCATAACGTAGTTCAGGGTTAGTTAGTCTGTAACATACTTTAGGAATCTACGTATAAATAGCAAATTAAAGTACTGGCCAATGGGGGGCGCTACGTATTATTACAACAATTCATAAATACGTGACCTATCACGTTACCTAAACTGGCCAATGAGGGGTGCTTCGTACGGATAGAATCTAAGTATATTGATACGTCTTCGTGCGGATAGCCACTGCCTTTGTTTATTAATCTTCGTTAGCTTTAATTCGGTTTATTTTAGCCGGTTTCAGTTCAGCTTGGTTTAGTTCAGTTAGGACTAGTTTAGCTTTTATTATTTAGGTTCAGTTCAACATATTTCCATTGTGTTCGTGTGCTAACCGTCTCCAGGTCGGAACTAGAAATCTCCTTCTCCTCGGCATAGTCGGTAACTCTCTCCAGGTCCGCCGCTCCGCTGTCGTGTTTCCGCGGTTTTTCCGCCGGTTTCCCGGTGCAGGAATCCTCGGGTTCCAGGTCCAGGTCCGCGTCCGCCTCAGCCATCGTTGCTGCTGCTGCCACCAACGAGGGAAGGAACGAGAAAGGATGGTTCCGGGGGGAACCAAAGGAGGTGACACCACCGGGAAATACCTTAAATTAAAAGATTTACATTTAAATACAAACTACAAAATATAAAAAAAAGTACCTAAAAACAAACAAAACTAAGATGAGGTAAACTGTATATAAATTTTAGAGGAGTTAACGAAGAAACAGATGTAAAACAAATTGGCACACCGGAAAATATTTTAAACTATTTCCGGTGAGAAACGGAAGAGAAAAGTGGCGACACCAATGTTAAAGAAAACAAAAAGAAAATATCGGAATGAAAAATAATAATAAATTACATATCATTCTTATTTTTTTATTTTATTTATCTAACTAGTCTTACTTATGGAAGCCCGTTTCCGCCACTAAAAAAAAATAAAAAATCACCAAGGAAAGTCATAATTATGAGTTAGAAACTCATAATTATGAGAAAGAAAGTCAATTATGAGATAGGAAGTCATAATTATGAGAAACATGAGTTAGTAAAGTATCTTTTCAAGGTTGCGTTTACTCAGCATATTTCTATGTGAATTTGCAAGCAAAGTATTTCATCATTTGTAAAGCCCAGTCTAAAGTAGTCTTTGATAGTCTTATCAGCCATCTCTGTGTCAGCTCACCACATGAACAAGCTGCTGTAAATGTGTTTAAGTATCTCATAATTATGACTTTTTTTTCTCATAATTATGACTTTCTTTCTCATAATTATGACTTTCCTTGGTGATTTTTTATTTTTTTTAGTGGCGGAAACGGGCTTCCATAGATGTTTGGAAGGAACTTGAAACAGATCTTTTCTTTATACGTCTGTAAACAAACTGATTCCTCTTGTGTTTGTGAACTTCTTCTAAAAACTTAGTGGTTTGGATGTAAAAGTCGGACTTTGTGTAGATGAACACAGTGTAGTTGTCCTCAGTGTTTGATGCTCATCCAGCCGTGATGAAACTGTTGAAAGCTCTGCTTTGTTTCAGCCTCATTATCCTCAGCGCCTCCAGGAATGTTTGCTCCTGTTCACACACGCACAGGAAGTACCGCCCCCTCACAGATCAGGATTGGATTGACTTAGTCTAACTCTCACAGCATAGAATTAACTTAGTCTAACTCAGGTTACATTTTACAGGGAAACTGTCCTCAGTTTTGTGTTTTTAAAAATAGACGTTTGTGTGTTTGTTATTTTGTGTTACTTTGTGTTGCTCTGACAGCTTTGTGGTGGATTTGTGTCTTCGTTGTGTGATTGTCAGGATTCAGACTGTGTTAACTCTCGATGTTCTGGAAGGTTCTTCTTCCATGGAGTGTGTAAGTTCTCTTAGTGTGTGTGTGTGCACGCGTGTGTGTGTCGTTCCTAGAAAGTGAAGCTGGAGGAGAATTAGTGGATTATGGAAAAGTCTTCTGAAGGCTATATGTGTGTGTGTGTTACTATTATTAAATTACTCCTGATACACACACAATGACAGAAAGGAAATAAATGAATTAATGACGCGTCCAGGTGAGTCCTGTCTCACTAACAAAGGTTTAACAAAGCCGAGCTGCTGTGACGTTGTCAGTCAGATGTAGGTTATGGTGTGAGGTCACTGAAGGTCATCCTGACTGAGAGTGGGATTATCCTCAGACCCCGCCCACCACTCTAACCCACATCTAATCTGACACTCAGGGCAGTGGCTTCAATCAGGTCCTCATTTTCAACCACGGGATGAAGACACTCAGAGTGACCTCAGCTGACTCCGAGACAGACGAAATAGACAGGACAAGAGTTTCAGAGCAGCGACTTTAACATTCTAACCTTCCACGCTGCAGGGCTAATAAAAAAAAAACACATTTTCCCAACATTTTAAAACAAATCTAAGAAATGTTCCACAATAAATTAACTTCTTTCTCAAAATCTGGGAAGGAACTCCACACAGAGACCAGTCCCACGTGTTTGTGTTAGCTTAGCACAAAGCGACCAGTCCCACATTTTTGGTTCGCTTAGTACGTACAGTAGCAACCAGTTCCACATGTTTGGTTAACTTAGGATGTAGCAACCAGTTCCACACATTTGGTTAACTTAGCACATAGCAACCAGTTCCACATGTTTGGGTTAGCTTAGCCTGTAGCGACCAGTCCCACATGCTTGGTTAGCTTAGCACGTAGCGACCAGCCCCACATGTTTGGTTAGCTTAGCACATAGCAACCAGTCATCCATCTTTGGTTAGCTTAGCACGTAGCGACCAGTCCTACATGTTTGGTTAGCAAAGCATGTAGCAATCAGTCTCAAACATTTGGTTAGCTTAGCACGTAGCGACCAATTCCACATGTTTGGTTAGCTTAGCACGTAGCAACCAGTCCCATATTTTTGGGTTAGGGTAGCATGTAGCGACCAGTCCCATAATTTTGGTTAGCTTAGCACATAGCAACCAGTTCCATATGTTTGGTTAATTTAGGCTGTAGCAACCAGTTCCACATGTTTGGGTTAGCTTAGTCCGTAGCGACCAGTTCCACATGCTTGGTTAGCTTATCACGTAGCAACCAGTCCCACATGTTTGGTTAGCTTAGCACATAGCAACCAGTCCCATATTTTTGGGTTATTTTAGCACGTAGCAACAAGTCCTACATGTTTGGTTAGCAAAGCATGTAGCAACCAGTCTCAAACATTTGGTTAGCTTAGTCCATAGCGACCAGTCCCACATGCTTGGTTAGCTTAGCATGCAACAACCAGTCCCACATGTTTGGTTAGCTTAGCACATAGCAACCAGTCCCATATTTTTGGGTTATTTTAGCACGTAGCAACAAGTCCTACATGTTTGGTTAGCAAAGCATGTAGCAACCAGTCTCAAACATTTGGTTAGCTTAGTCCATAGCGACCAGTCCCACATGCTTGGTTAGCTTAGCATGCAACAACCAGTCCCACATGTTTGGTTAGCTTAGCACATAGCAACCAGTCCCATATTTTTGAGTTAGGGTAGCATGTAGCGACTAGTCCCATATTTTTGGTAAGCTTAGCACATAGCAACCAGTTCCACATGTTTGGTTAGCTTAGTATGTAGCAATTAGTCCCACATGTTCGGTTAACTTAGCACGTAGCAACCAGTTCCACATGTTTGGTTAGCTTAGCACATAGCGACCAGTCCCATGTTTTTGGGTTAGCTTAGCACATAGCGACTAGTGACTGCTTGTCAGCACAGTGAGCACTTGTACCAGTTGGTGTTATGATTCAATTTGTGATCATGTTATTTAGTGACTCGTTACTGACAAATTGTTCTGTGTGTTAATACAGTAAAAACTGTCAATGAATCCAGTGCTCATTTGTAAAACTGCATTAAAATGTCACCAGTTATAATGATAAATAGTAAAATTATTACACCAACAAAAGAACTTTTTAATGAATAAAAAACAAAACTTGATAAACAAAACCAACAGCAATGAATAAATAAACAACATTACCAATTATTACCCAACTAAAAAACGTTTGTGTAGCTTGTTCCCGTTGGTGTTATGTTTCGACGGGTGATTGAATCATCTTGTGACTAATCTTTATGGGACACCGATTGTAAAGTTGCTCATGCTCAAATCAACGGCAACTTTCTGCAACATCACACGTTTAAAAAGACGTGTGTGATTTTATTTGTTACTTTTGACCAGGTTTACAGCAATATTTGTGATGTTTTCTTGTAAAAATATAATGTCAAGGTTAAATCTTAATTAAATGATACATTTTACATCTTAATGCTAAATGTTAAATCTAAATATTAAATATTACATCGAAATGTTAAATGTAAATATTTAACATTTTAACGTTTAGATTTAGATTTCATATTTAGCATTTAGATTTAACATTGACATTATATTTTTGCTCTAAATCTGGTAAAAAAAAAAAAAAAAATCACATTGTTTTATTAAACTTGGTTTGTTGCTAAATGTTGCAGAAAATTGCAGTTTTATTTTAGGATGCACAACTTTACAATTAGCGCCTCACAGTTCTTTGATTATAATCACAGCTGTAGTAACAACATCATCTGGAGGTTGTTGGTTTTATTTGGACTGAAGAAGCTGGAGTCAACAGTTATAATGGTGACCATTTGAAGTACTACACCCACGGTCCTCCACCTCCTTTCCTTCAATGAATCAGAGCTTAGTGAGCAGTGATGGGGGAGGGGAGGACCAGGACAGATGGACTGACACACGGCCTCCCCCCTCCCCTCCCTGTGTGACTAATCTCAGTGGATCGAACCAATGTGGGGACACGAGGGGGGGGGGGTGTTCTCCTAGTCTCCCTAGGAGCAGAACCGGAGCAGGGAGGAGGATGTGATCCTCTGTAAATGGAAGGTGTAGCGGCTGCTCTGGGACATGGACTGGATCTGAAACTAGGTCAGGATGTGGACTGGGTCTAGGACTGGTTCGTGATGTGGTCTCTCTGAGCAGCAGGTGGATGGCCAAATGCAGAACTGCTGCTGTGGTGGATGAGAATCTGCTCAGAGGCACCATGTCAGCCTCTCAGGAGTTGAACCGCAGCGGCGTCTACAGCTACTTCCTCAACATGGTGGCCTATCAGGTGAGGGGGGGTTTACAGGTTCTCCCCAGGAGAAAGAAAGTGTTTGTGGATCAAACTAAACACTACAGTGACCAGCTTTTTGTACAGGATAAGATGAGGTTAAGGCTGGAATAGTATTCATGTTATGTTGTGACCTTTTTCTGACTCAATGAATGACCTGCTGGTGTTAAGGTTTGACTGGTGATCATGTTGTCTAGTGACATGGTTTCTGAATGACAGTGAGCGCTGGGACCAGTTGGTGTTACAGATGGACTGGTGATCATATTATCTTGTGACATATTTCTGACTTCAATGAATGAGTGCTTGCACAGGCTGGTGTTATGGTTTGACTGGTGTGTATGTTATCTTGTGACTGGGTAAAGGTGTGTGAGCAGTGAAGGCAGATATGGATCCGAGCTGCATTAATACAGGATTAGCATCACTCTCACACACACACACACACACACACACACACACACACACACACACACACACACACACACACACACACACACACACACACACACACACACACACACACACACACACACACACACACACACACACACACACACACACACACACACACACACACACACCAGGAAGAGTGTGTGCGCGTGTGTGAGATGAACAATTACAAGGATTTCTTCATGTTTGCAGGTTATTTTAAAGATTTCTTCTAAATGTTTTTTCATAATATTAGAAATATTTTAGTTTTTTTTTTTAAATTGAGGATTTAAAAAATATTCCTTTAAGAAGGATTTTTACAATTATTGTAAAATGTGTGTGTTTTTTGTTCAGTGACATTTAAATCGCTTCCTTTCAGTGTTTCTGATACAAACCGTGTTCACTTTGACACTTTCAATCCTCACTCCAACCTCCACACAGAACATTACATTATGCTAGCTCAGGTAGCATGTATGCTAACACTCTGTGTGTGTGTGTGTTTCAGGTGTGCTGCTGCTGTGGCCCCGCCTCCTGCTCTCTGTGCTGTTCCTTCTGTCCTCCTGTTAAATCCTCCACCAGTACCAGGATCATGTACACACTGTTCCACATCCTCAGCTGTGCCGTGTCCTGCCTCATGCTCTCCAGGACGGTGTCCGAGCTGGTCAGGGACAACGTGAGTGTGACTTTTGTGTTGTGTCATTTTCCCATAATGCCAAGCAGAAGCAATAAAACTGTTCATAATCTAATAATAAATAATTAAACATTAAAAGACTAAAATGACTACATTTATTATTTACATTAATGTTACTGACACTCATAGATATAAAGCAGGAGTGCCCAATTGTTTTTCATTGAAGGGCCAAAAATGAATGGCAGTGGAGGGCCAAGGGCCAAAACTAAACATTCATGTTCCAGGGCATGAAATTAAATATACCAATAACATAACTGTGCAAAATAAACAAATAAAGTAGTTTTGAAATTGAAGAACACTTTTCTTTATTGTGTTTCATGGCATAAAAGTATTAAACATCTAAATTTCTTCAAAGTTATTTAGTATACAATATAAATTCAACAAAATGTGACACAACATACCCCGCCATTACAATCAAAAACACTACATTTTCCCAGCCTTGAAAAATCCTTAAAAACCACAGAAAAATAATGTGATAGTACCTCAGCTATAATAATATTAATAATAATTAATCAGTTTTATATAGTGCTTTTCAAAGAAAACTCAAAGACACTTCACAGGAAGCTTTAGATTTTATTCCTTATAAATCACTGTACTGTCTTACTTAATTTTTTTATATATTAAAAAACATCAAAAAATTAAAAAAAAAAAAAAAAAAAAAAGTTTCAAATTTCAAATATGGGCAGCGGACCAAAACTAATCGCTTGCAGGCTAACTTTGGCCCGTGCTGCCTTATTTAAACTTATCTTAACCTAAATTATCTCATCCAACTTTTTTAATCTTAATTTCTCATTTTATCTAAGCTCATTTTATCTATCCTAACTTAGCTTAATTTATCCTTACTTATTTTTTACAAGCTTAATTTATCTTATCTTAATTTTATTTACCTAACTTATCTGCTATGTTATCTGCACTTTGTCTGTCTGTGTGTGTGTAGGTGCCTTTCTTTAATGTGATGTGTGACCAGGCCCATGGTGGAGGTCAGTGTGAGATGCTGGTTGGTTACTCAGCCGTCTACAGGGTGTGTTTTGGTACTTCCTGTTTCTACCTGATGATGGCGCTGTTCCTCCTGGACGTCAAATCCAGTCAGGACTTCAGAGCCCTCATCCACAATGGGTCAGTACCTCCGGTCCCCCTATGACATCACAGGAAGAGAAACACTCACATAATATCATGTGATAACATCATATAACATAACACAAGTAACCATAACGTCACATATCATCACATAGCACAGCTGCATTAGTTCTCGTAACCACACTGCTGTGATATCAGCACGTTGTATAAAATGAGAGCAGGGGGAATGTAGTATTCTGTCTGTTCTCATTGGTTGGACTGTACCATGTGTCCATAGTCCCTGTGCTACTGATTGATCAGAGAACATCCATGTGGTCTCTGTGAACAATGTGTGAAAAGCTGGGAACGTCCTGTTTAAAGTCTGTCACACTTTCATTGATCAGAGGGATTATCACAGGGATTATATTAGGCCCACTTCCTGTTTATCGCTGACTCACTGATGCATGCTGGGAAATCAGAGCTGTCTGCCCCCTCTGTGTCACACACAGTGTGTGTGTGTGTGTTACAGATTCTGGTTTGTGAAGTTTGTGGCTCTGTTGGGAACCTGCACCGCTGCCTTCTTCATCCCCACAGAATCCTTCCTACATGGTCAGTGTCAGCTGTACATCCAACCGTTCATCCAACCATCTGATGTTTGATTTACCTCTCTCTCTCTCTCTCTCTCTCAGCGTGGCACTATGTGGGCGTGGTCGGAGGATTTGCCTTCATCCTCATCCAGCTCATCCTCATCACAGCCTTCGCTCACACCTGGAACAAAAACTGGTAAAGTTACATTACATTATGATACAGATTATTGATCAACAGTATAACAGTTTATAAACCAGTATAACCATTATAAACCAGTATAAAACAGCATAACCAGTACATATTATTGATCAACAGCACATCTTGCTGTTTCATGTTCTTAAAGCTCATCTCACACTTTGTTACACTTCAGATGTTTAAAAGCTGAGGAACGAGTGACAGCAGCCTGTAAACCACACGACCTTCAAAATAAGAGTGTTAATTATACTGTAAATGGTCATTACAGCTGTGAGCAGAGCTGAGCGATGCTGGGTGCTGTTTACTAACCTCATCATCAATCACTACAGCCTGAAAGAACAAATGCAGACAGAGGAATACCAGTATAACCAGTAAAACTAGTAAAAACCAGTATAAACTAATATAACAACTATAAACCAGTATGAACTAGTACAACCAGTAAACAGACAGAGTGGAACATCCCTCTCTGACTCAAACTCCACCAGCAGGTCCAGCTTCACTGCTGTTCTGATCAAACTGGTGTCTGTGTTAAGTGATGACCAGCTAACACTGAGGCTCAGTCACCAATTAGGGCGACCGTGGCTCAGGTGGTAGTGGGTCGTCTTCTGATCGAGAGGTTGGAGGTTCGATCCCAGTACCTGACTATGTGTCGAAGTGTCCTTGGGCGAGACACTGAACCCTAAGTTGCTCCCAGTGGTCGACTAGCGCCTTGCATGGCAGTCCTGTCCCACTGGTGTGTGAATGTGAGAGTGATTGGGTGAATGAGCTGATATGTAAAGCTCTTTGAGACTGTTTCAGTGGTGATAAAGCTCTATATAAAATCAAGTCCATTTACCATTTACCAATTAACACGATCACCAGCTGCTTTAGAACATTAGTGGAGTCACTCAGCAGCATCATACAGAGTGAATTACTGCTAACTGCTAGCTTGTGCTAATTGTTAGTTCTAATTGCTCATGCTAACTGCTAGTTCAAACTGCTTGTGCTAACTACTGCTGACTAGTTTTAACTGCTAGCTTGTGCTAACTGCTTTTGCTAACTGCTAGTTTTAACTGCTAGTGTTAACTAATGCGAACTGCTTGTGCTAACTACTGCTGACTAGTGCAAACTGCTAGCTCGTGCTAATTGCTAGCTCATGCTAACTATTGCTAACTGCTAGTTCTAACTGCTTGTGTTAACTAATGTGAACTGCTAGTTCGAACTGATTGTGTTAACTAATGTGAACTGCTTGTGCTAACTAGTGCTAACTGCTAGCTCATGCTAACTTCTAACTAGGGCTAAATGCTAGTGCTAACTACTGCTAGTGCTATTTTCTGCTGCCAACTATTAAGAACTGCTGCTAACTGCTACTGCTAACTAGTGCCAACTGTTCCTGCTAACTGCTAATGCTAACTCGTGCTAACTGCTCTTGTTAACTAGAGCTAATTGCTAACTACTGCTAGCTAGTGCTAAGTGCTAACTAGTGCCAACTGCTACTGTTAATTACTAAGTGCTAATTACTGCTAAGTGCTAACTAGTGCTGACAGCTAACTAGTCAGTACACTTGTTGTCTCGTCCTCAGGCTAACAGGAGCAGCAGAGAACAAGCGTTGGTGCGTAGCGGTAACGTGTGCGACGCTAATCTTCTACGCTGTGGCGGCCGTAGCGTTCGTCTCCATGTTTCACTTCTACACACACACACAGTTCTGTAGCTTTAACAAAGCTCTGCTGTGGGTCAACCTGTCACTGTGTGTGATGGTCTCCTTCATCGCCGTTACACCCTGTGTCAGACAGAGTGAGTCACTGCTACACAACGCTACACGCACACAATGTTGCACTACACAATATTAAACATTGCCCAATACTACACAGCACTACACAACACTGTACAACGCTACACAGTACTAAACTATACAACACAACGTGGCACATTGCTACACAATACTCCATACCGTTACACAACTGTACACATCACTACACACACAGTTACAGTTAAGACTGCATAATGCTACACAATACTACACAATGTTACACTACAGTGCTATTTTCCCTGAAAACAAACTATGTGTGTGTGTAGAGCAGCCTCGTTCTGGTCTCCTTCAGGCCTCCATCATCAGCTGTTACGTCATGTACCTGACATTCTCTGCTCTGTCCAGCCGCCCCCCAGACAAAGGTAACACACGCACACACACCAAATGGTGCTTTTATTTTGAAGAGGAGAGCCGTCCTTTCTCATTTCTAACACTGGAGGGCAGTGATTGGTTATTTTTCATCAAAGTTAAAAGTAGTTTTTTGCTTTGCTTTCAGGAAAAAGTAGAGGAGGCGGAATAATTAAAGGGATCATATTTATTAAAGCTCTAATATGCTCATAAAAATAAAATGAAACAGTTTTTAGTCAATGTACTAGTTAATTTTTGTCTATCAGATTAAAAAAGATTAGCACCGACGTGTGATACACTGATGTTTCACATTCCTGGGGATGCCGCTGACAGCCTGACAGTGCAAAAAGACAGTAACTGTCACCAGAGTTACTGACAGTGTTGTTGTTGTTGTGTGTGTGTGTGTGTGTGTGTGTGTGTGTCAGTTGTGTACCAGGGAACCAACATGACCGTGTGTTATCCAACCGTGGGTGAAGATGGACTTCAGAAAGAAGGAAACGCTGTAGCCATCATTGGAGCAGCTATCATGTACTGCTGTGTTCTGTTTGCATGGTGAGACTGACCTCTGACACCAGTGTTAGCAATGATAGCATGGTTAGTATTGATAGCAGCGATAGCAGTATTGGCATTGATAGCAATGTTAGCAGTGATAAGAGCAATACCATGGATAGCAGTGCTAGCATTGATAACAGCATTAGCAGTGATAGCAATATTAGCAGTGACAAACGCATTACCATGGATAGCAGTGTTAACATTGATAACAGCATTAACATGGGTAGCAGTGTTAGCATTCTTAGCGATGTTAACAGTGATAGCAGTGTTTGCATTGATAGCTATGTTAGCAGTGATAGCATTTTTAGCACTGTTAACAGTGTTAGCAATGTTATCAGTAATAGCATTAATAAGCAGTGTTAGCATTAATGGTGGTGATAGCATTAATACCAGTGTTCACATTGATACCAGCGTTAGCATTGTTAGCAGGGATAGTATTGATAGCGGTGTTAGCATTGTCAGCACTGTTAGCAGTGCTAACATCAGGCTAACTGTTCCACTTCTTGTTCTGTGAGCAGTAACGAGGCTTCGTACCTGGCTGAGGTTTTCGGGCCGTTCTGGATGATCAAAGTTTACAGATACGAGTTCCAGAAAGCTTCCTGTTGCTTCTGCTGCCCTGAGGAGGAGGAGGGTACACACACACACACACACACACACACACCACACACAACACAACACAATACACAGAAAGCGTCTTGTTCCTTCTGCTGCCCTGAGGAGAAGGGTTAATACACACAAGCACACACAACAGTGTGAGTGATGGCGTTCCTTCTGTTTCCAGGTGATGATGACCTAGTGCCGGAGGAGGCGGAGCCTAAAGGTTGTCAGAAGGTGGTTCAGAACGAGACTCAGCGCGTGGCCTACAGCTACTTCTTCTTCCACTTCGTCTTCTTCCTGGCGTCGCTTTACGTCATGATGACACTCACCAACTGGTTCAGGTCACCATTCTAACCATTACACCTCACTTTATAGCACCACAGGATAACACAGTGACCAGACAAAGCGTAACAGCAGCTGTTTCTCCTCAGCTATGAGTCAGCGGTTTTGGAGACCACCTTCACCCACGGGAGTTGGTCCACGTTTTGGGTGAAGATGTCATCGTGCTGGGCGTGTGTGCTGCTCTATCTCTGGCTCCTGATTGGTCCATTGTGCAACTGTCAGTCTGAGCCCAGGCCGCGCCGTGCACACATCAAACGCCGCTCGGCCTCGTCGCGACACGTCACCGTCAGCGTGTGAGACGACAAGGAACTGCCACGACTCGCTCCCTGTGCTGAGGAAGGCTGCCGATTGGTCAGGGTCTGCTCCTCCTCTCTGCTCCACGTCTGCGTACCAACTGTGCCTCAGCGCTACGTCAGTGAGCAGAGAGAGCACCGTACGTCTGTCAGTGTGAGGAGGGAACCAGCCTGAGCTGAGCAGGTCAACTCTTTCTGCCCCGAACTGGAGCTAAACTCATCAGCGTCACATCTGTTAAAAATCTATGGATTTCAGCAGAAGCTAAAGGCTAATCTTAGCCTCCGATATCCAAGAATGTCCTCACATGCTAACGTCTCCATCACTGAGAGGCTGCAGCACGCCGCTCGCTCGGCGCGCGCACACTGCTCAGTCATTTCTTACACAGGATGAGCTCCTAAAGCAGCTCAAACGAGGAGTTTGAAATGGATAAAATAAGGCCCTTAGATCATCTGAGTTTACCAAGAAATGTTCAAATTGTCTCCTTCACACTCACTGAATGTTTTCACAACCTCTGAGCTTCAGAACGTCTGTGATTGTGAGGTTTTCTAGAGAAATGGTGATTCTTTATCAATAACTGAATATGAAACAAAGATGTTTCTTCAGCTCATTTACATGCACATCTGTTCCCAGATTTCATTATAATTTAGATTTGTGGGAATTTCATGTTTTTTTGTTTGTTTTTTTTTTTTAATCCGTCCTTTTAGAATCATCAGTATTTAGAGTTTTGGGATTATTTTGGACCAAAAACCTTTGAATTGGACTTAATTTTCAGGGATTTATCGCACGTGGATTCACATTCACTGATTTACATGGTCCTGGTTTCACGTGGAAGCTGAGGTTGCATGTTCTCTTTAAACGATGCATTAATTTGACCGGTTTTTTTAACGTCTATGAATCAAAAACGAGGAAGTGTGAACTGAAGATTAAATGTTTCAATGAAACCATTTTACAAAAATAAAAACAGAAAGTGAATCTTCTTCTGAGCTGTAAGTGAAAGAATGAAGTTTAAACATCGATCACTGATCAACATTTCTGTCCAATCAGAGCGCAGAGAGGTGGTCATGTGACTCATGCTTTCAGAGACTGACGCGGTGAAGCCGGTGTTCCAAACCTGAGCTGAGTGTGTGTTTCTGTGATTTTTAAACACACTTTTTATACAAATGTCTACATTTGTGTGTTTTTTGTGTGGGTAAAATACTTTATTATTTTATAAAAAGTGAAAACTTTACACATGTTACACAGCAGAGTCGGACAAGACCAACAACACACCCACCGAATGTTATCAGTGACATTGGCATTGCAGATATGGGCAATAAATGCACAAAATGACTTTAAAAAATACACTGATTACAAACGCACACAAAATGACAGTTAACAAAATCACAACAAAAAATATAAGAAAGATGACAATAAGATACTTACAAAACATTAACAAAAATACACAAACTGATTACAAACAAATATAGAAAATTACAGCAAAAATACAAAATATAAGATACAAAATGACTGCAAACAAACACACAAACTGATGAGTATTTTATTCTGTGGCCCTCAGGTTGGGGCCACAGAATAAAATAATCACATTTTAATGTGCTTTTTATGGCTCTCGCTGTAAGTCGTGCTTCTCTGAGTTACTGTCTTAAACTTGACAGGAAGAAGAGACGATAAACAGAAAGTCACAATAAATTAAAATAAGGTTTTTAAACATGTAGTTTAGAAAGTGTTGAAGCTTAAAGCCACAAAATACATTTGTGCAGGAAAATGAAAGAGAAGTCACTTCTTTAATGCCTTAAATACTGTACGTTGTGTGTGTGTCTCTGTGTGTCAGTATGTGTTTGTGTGTGTGTGTGTGCATTACGTCTCCTTTAAAACAAAGAGCGTCTCACACTTTCTTTCTGACTTCCTGTTTGTTAACAATTGACTTTGGTTCATTTGCATTTATGGACGAGTTTGTTCTTCTCTCAGCGTTACACGCACTACACTCTCAGTTTCTCGTGTTACACACAAAGAATGAAAACGTTACACACAAGGACACAAATAATGAACAAAGCTCACTTCAGTCGTTGCTTTGTGGCTAAAGTCGTATAAATAAAGTGCTGCTTTGTATTGGTTCATCGCTCAGAGCGGTGTCACGAATAAATCTGTCACCTGTTACATTCAGTGACCAGCTTTCACCGTGTCAGTGTGTGTGTGTGTCTGTAAGTGTCTGTGTGTGCATGTGTATGTGTCTGTTAGGGCTGTCCCAATCCGATATTGATATCTGATATGGGTTTGATATCAGTCAGAAAACATCTAAAATCTCCGATATATATTATATTTATTTGATTATAGAATATTGTAGATATTATGTTGAAGGTTAAAATTTATGTACCCAATTGGTTAAAGGTGCAGTCTGCAACTCTTATAAAAGTGACTTTTTGTCATATTTGCTAAAGCTGTCACTGTGGAAGAACAGCTTTACATCAAACTAGCAGTTTGTGTGAAAAAAACAGGCTCATTGAGCCCCGCCCCCTGCTGCTCCTGCTGCCTTTGGCAGATTGCCAAAATGCACAGCGACCGAGCAAAAAGAACTAATCAGAGCCAGGATTGTGTTTGATGGGCTGTCTGACAGCTGTTGCTGACAGTCCCCGCCCCTTTCCCGGTGCTGGAGCGCTGTCTTTTTTACAGTGTATGGTCTGGAGGAGTAGAAGATGGAATTGGCAACTTTTCTGCTTGAAAGGTAATTACTGCTGCTTGATTTACATTATGTTTGTAATTGTTACACTAGAACTCTGTGGTGCATGTGGACCAGCCTCAGTGTGGGCTAAGTGATACTGTGTTACTGATACTGTTGATGACTATTGTTCTCTGTTTGAGTAACATCACTTCATCAAGCCTTTTCTAACATCCCACACTACTAAATGAGTAATAAAAGTATGTATGATTCATGCTGATATCGCATCGAATCAAAGCGGTATCGACCAATAATCAAGCCTGCAATATCGGTATCGTATTGGAAGTGAAAAAGTTATATCGGGACATAGTGTCTGTGTGTGTGTTAAAGAGTGCATGTGTGAGTTGTGGTCACAGGATGCTCAGGGCACAGCTGTGTGCGTACCACCAGTGTAGTGTGTGTTGTTACACACTTTGCGTAGCGGCCTCAGCAGCTCGTCCTCTCTGGCTCTGAACATCGTAGCGTAGCTGTCCTCTTCCAACAGTATGCGGTTTAGCGTGCGCTCGTGGTTGATGTGGCGCCGTGCCATCAGGATGTACTGACGGCCCACGTCCAGCTGGGGGCAGTCGCACACGTTTGGGACCCACAGGAACTCACGGTGCTCCAGGCGGAAGCGGTTCCTGTATGTGTGGATGATCTGGACGTCGTAGCGAGTTTCCTCACCGCGGTACAGCTTCCTCACAACTTTAGCTCTGAAAACTGAACAGGAAGTGACTTATTATCAGCTAATAGTTAACGCTAACAGCTAACACTAACAGCTAACGCTTCTGCTAACCGTTAACAGCTAACCGCTAACCGCTAACGCTAACCCAGCTGCTCATCACACTAACAGCTAACATTAACAGCTAATGCTAACACCTAACACAAACGTTAACAGTTAACACTGACAGCTAACACTAACAGCTAACGCAAACAGTTATCACGAACAGCTAATACCAACACTAACAGCTAACGCGAACAGTTAACTCTAACAGCTAATGCTAACAATAATAGCTAATGCCAACACTAACATCTAATGCAAACAGCTAACACAAACAGCAAATGCTAACAGCTAATGCTAACCCAGCTATTGACTAACACACAGTGATGACTTACCAAAGTCCTTCTGACAGTACTGACGCTGACGTTCTCTACGACCTTTGACCTTCTGACATTTCCCACAGTGACCTGAGAAACAATCACACACAGCTGGAGATGGAACACACTAAACAACACGTGTGTGTGTGTGTGTGTGTGTGTGTCACTGTGTCTCTGTGTGTGTGTGTGTCTGTGTGTGTACCTCCTGCTGAGGGCTGAGGGAGGAGGTTCCTGTGGTTTTCCTCTCGCTGCAGTCGAGGAAGAATGGGCTGATGGTGAGGTTGAGGAGGAGGGTTCAGATACCTGTAGACTACACACACACACACACACAGACGGTCATTCTAATCTGTCAGGAAATGATAATCAGTCCCCTCCTTACTCATGGGGCTGCTAAACTCCATGCTAATTATGGGTGCAGCTTCCTGTGTGCTTATCTATCTATGTTCAAACACTTTAATGGGAAAAGAATCAGAGGAAAGAAAGACGGGATGTTGAAAACCTCTTTTTGCACGAGCGTGTTTCATGTGCGTGACCTTTGACCCCAGGAAGAGCTGTTTAATACTGTGACATGTATGGCAGTTATTTGGATTGTTTAGTTATAATCACATGATTTCCTGAAATGCCCTCGAAAACCAGATGAAAACTCGATGATTAACTGGACTAAATCGGGATTAACTCAGGATTAACTGCAAAAACAGGAAATATTAACTTTGAATGAATACATTAATACTTTTGTTTGGAATAAGTGCGATGATAGCTGCGTTAGCATTAATGATCGTAAATGTAGAGTATATATAAAACACACACACACACGCAGTTGTACGTAATCTTACACCACGGTGGACGGGCGGTGCTCAGGGCGGGCCTGGTACTGGTGCTACTGGTCCCAGTGTGTTGCTGGTCCCATGGCAGGAAGCGCGTGGCGTGCTGAGGCTGACGTAGTGGACTCCTCCCACCATGGTGCAGCGCGTACTGATCGGGAGGAAGATAGTACTCATACTCAATACCTGGGTTCCTGTCTGTGGACAGAACCTGGAGGAGAACCAAGACACGTCATCAGACCCACAACGACTGAATACCCTCAGACATAAAGTTAGTAACACAGTAACAGATTAGCAGAGTAAAAAGTACCAAAGTATAGTAACAGTAAAAAGTACAGTATCTGAGTAACGAGTAACAGGGTAAAGGTGCATTCCACCGAAAGCGATTGAAGCAACTTCATTTCATTCAAAATCAATCACAATTTAAATGATGCGGTGTCAAGTGACCTCCCTTTAAGTAACTGAAAATGTTTTCATTTTCAAGCGACTCCAAGCGACTCCTCTCCCAGCCGTCACTGTCTGTAGAGCCGAGGCTGCAGCCCTCTTCCCCAATTTATCGGGCAAATTTAGAGCGGTTACCTCCTTGAATAAACCTACATTCTAAGTATAATCTGAGTGAACTCATCCTTTAGTAACTCTGTAAGTTGATCATTTAAACTGTAAGTACAAGCGGAGCTGTCTATGATGAGTGCTGTAAACGTATGGCAGTAGAAGAAGTGATCAGCCCTCTCAGTGCTGCCTCCGGCTCCGCAGACATATACTATTCATACTATTCATACTATTCCCGGGCCGTCCCTGGAGTGATGAAGTGATGGAATGACCAAAAAGCGAGACATTAGCCACGTTTTTACATGGAAGCTTAAATTCTTCTTTGAAGCAGAATTAAAGTTAATTCCTCTTTAAACTGACCTTGTAAACACTTAATTCCTAATGCAAATCTAATTCCAAATTAAACTTAAATCCGAATTTGGTGGCTGGTTTATTCCAATTTGAATTCCGAATTAAGTAATTCCTCTATCTTGGAAAAACTGAATTTCGCTTTAAGTTAATTCTGGTCGTTCTGTACATGCGTGACTTGCCGCGATGACGCGCTGGTGACGACATAATCCAGGATGGCCGCCCAGACTCAAACTGAGACTATTTATTCATATGAGCCCTAAAACACATGGATATAATAATAAGAGTGGGCTAACGGAAGCATAAACATGCAGAAATTCACACGGATTTGTTAAACACACACGGACCTTGGTAAACGGAACAGACTTCATGACTTCACGGCTGACACAAGGACCTGGACACGAGTAAATGCGTCCCCGTACTACATTTGCCAACTTTATCATTGTACCTGTTGGTAGAGCTACTATCTTTACCAGGGAGCAAATGTTTATCCCTGGTGATTGTTTTATAGAGTTTTACTGGGCTTAATTTACCGGTGATTAGTTTAGAACTCCAACGATCCAAACTGAAACTGTATGTTTTTGTCCAGCTGCTGCTTCAAAACTACAAGCAAAATAAAAGTGAAAACAGTTCTCATGTGTGGTAATCTGTGTTACAGCTGACAATAAAAGGTTTGTAGTGAGTTTTACCCGATAGACATGATACGTCATGTTCTCCCCTGTCCAATCAGAGCCTTCCCAACCCTCAGACCTAAAGCGGAATTGGATAAAGTCGAATAAACCGGTTTTCCATGTAAACTTCAATTTGGAATTATTATTTCCATGTAAACACGAAGCAGAACACTTTAATCCTGAATGATTTAATTCAGAATAGCTAATTCTGAATTAAAAACACCATGACTGATCACGGGCGGCTGAAGCGACTGTTCGGTGTGAACGCACCTTAACAGAGTAAAAGGTAACAAAGTACAGTATCAGAGTAATAGTAATAGACTATCAGAGTAAAGGGTACAGTAAGGGTACAGAGTATTGGAGTAACAAAATAACAGAGTAAAGGTTACAGTACGGTATCAGGGTAATAGAGTGTCAGAATAACAAAGTACAGTAGCAGAGTACAGAATCAGAGTAATAGTAGCAGAAGAATACTAACAGAGTATGAGAGTAATAGTAATAGACTATGAGAGTAATACAGTAGGTGAGTATGAAGGTATCAGAGTAATAGAGTAATATAGTAGATAAGTAATACAGTATCAAAGTAATAGAGTATCAGAATACTAGAGTATCAGAGTAGTATGTGTATGTCATACCATGAAGTGCAGGTCCTCGTTCG
>NW_021145193.1:0-59546 GCF_900634775.1 Gouania willdenowi
GTTAGACTTTAATTAAAATGAGTAACATTTGTACGCCAAAGCACTAATTTTTATATTTTATTTTGTTTGGTGTATTTTTCTGTAAAGTATGTTTTTTGGAGTCATTATGTGTATTTGAAAAAAGAAAAAAAAATGAGGCCAAGATTCACGGCTCTGCCCTACAAACACCATAAAAGTTAACAAAAATCCATGGATCTCTTTTGGTGTCCCACTTCTCTAGATGATCTGCAATGACTTTGAACCCTGTCAGTGAAACGTCCTATGAAAAGTGTGTTACAATAGGACTTTTGTCTCATATTAAATTATCTTCACTCTGTAGGGGACGCTAACGCGCCAATATCCATTTTTCCACATTGAGCTGGTTTAGGGCTGGGGGTTTAACAACTGATTCACAAATGTTTGTTTGGTTCCTTCTCTGTGTTTAATCTCTAACTGTTCTACAGGACTCTGGAAGCCAGAACAAAGTGACACCTCAACGTTCTCAGGACCATGAAGCTCAGCCACAACAAAGAAACAAATCTAAGAGAAAAACTTCAGAGCAAAGAGTTCAACAGCAGAGCCAAGCTGGAGTTAAAGCTAAACATACATGTGACCAGTGTGGGAAGGCCTTTACCAGGAAATCAGACCTCACTAAACATCAAAGAATCCATTCTGGAGAAAAGCCATTTAACTGTGACCAGTGTGGAAAAGCTTTTACTGAGAGTTCTACCTTAATAAGACACAAAGTCGTTCATACTGGAGTTAAAAAGTTTGAATGTGATGAATGTGGAAAGACTTTTAGTCGATCTGGAGACCTCAGTCAACATGTCCTCATTCATCGTGGAATCAAAGCTCACAGATGTGAACAGTGTGGAAAGACTTTTACACAAAGATCACATTTAACTCTGCACATGCAGACTCACTCCAGAACAGAGTTGTATCACTGTGACCACTGTGGGAAAATATATAAACACAAACATACCCTCACTGAACACCTGAGATCTCACACTGGACATGAAGTGTGTCCCTGTGACCAGTGTGACAAAGTTTTTACAACATATCAAAAGTTAAAACGTCACCAACTCAGCCACTCATCAGAAAGACCTCATAAATGTGACACATGTGGAAAATCTTACAAGTGGAAATCTCAACTTCATCACCACCAACGAGTTCATGAGAAGAATGTTTTCAGATGTGATGAGTGTGGGAAGACCTTCAGCACTTCATCTGTTCTCCACTCACATCTCTGTGTGGATGGAGACATGGAGCAGGAATCATCTTCAGATCCCAGCGACACACGGATGGTGACGACACCTTCTGGTTCCAGTGGTGGACTGAAGAACCCAGAGATCAGGCTGCACAGGATTCCAACATAAACCTGCTGTCAGCTGGAAAATGGACACCAGCAGTTCAGGAAGTTGTTGATCTTTGAAGGTGTGGTCTGAAAGAAAAGATCAATACAATGATCAGTTGGAAAGGAAGCAGGAAGAAGTTTCCCTTTGTTCACTTTCTATACAGGATATACATTCTATAGCTTCTGTATTCATACATGATGTATATGAAGAATGATTCAAATTATTATTATTATTATTATACTCTAATGACAGATTCTATATCAGGGCTATCAAACTAGTTTTAGTTGATGGTTCAAATACGGACCAGTTTGGGGTCCAAAGGGCTGCAGATTATAGGAAAACCAGCCTTAGTTTATGAGTGACTTTGCTTAATTTTCTCAAATGTTGTGGAATAATTTAGTAAAAATTGTATAACTTGAGTTAAACAATTTGAGTTAAAAAATAACTCCCATCATGTGATGTCAGCGTGGGAAAACTGTGAGCTCTGCTAATATTGTGGATTTATAATTTACACAAAAAATCCTGTTTTCTGTCATTTTTACTTTCTCCTGCAGGTTGAATTAGATGCTTTAAAGGGCCAGATTCAGATGAATATACATGCTGTGTTAATACAGACCATCTTCATCATGTACCTTTGAATCTATTTATTTTCTCTGTGTTTATAAAGGATTCATATTTGTAATGAGTTTTAAATGAGTATCTAATACATCACATAATAGTTTTTTTCTTGATTTTAGATGTGATGTGTTTTATATACAGTACGTTTTTTTACAGTTGAAGTGAATGTGATGAAATGGTTCCTGACAGGGAAACCCTGCCTAAAGCCTGTGAATGGATCATGCAGTGTGCTGAATGAATATCAGGGGAAGGGGAGCCCAAAGTGTCCAAACACTCCCATTTTATCACCATATTTACATTTCTATCAACTCTGTGATTACAGCTCATAGATTTATTCTAACTCTGAAATGTTCTTTAATCTGTTCTTTAGCCTGTCCAGCCTTTCTTTAGAACTTACAATGTTCTATGTAACCATGATAAATCCTAAAGTTCTTCTTAAATCTTCCTTCTGACATAAAGTTTGAATCAATGTAAATGTAATGATATCAAATGTCCAGTGAAGCTTTGTTCCTTTAAATAAAGACGTGTTATTGTCTGTGCTGGATTTCTTTGAACAGAGAAACATGTCAGAGAGAGGGAGAGCTTTTCATTGGATAGCACATAATCCTCCATCAAACACACATGGTTCCCATGAGAAGAACATCCACTGGATGGATCTAAGAACAGGAAGTGAAGGTTCCTCTGGAAACTGAGTGTTTAGTGAAGCTGAAGGAGTTTAAAAATAGACTTTTAGAGTAACCGCTGCTTTCACATCCAGACATGATGTCTTTCTGACAAATTCTGATAAAATGAGTCAAACAAGTGCAGAATTCTTTAGTTTGAGATTGTTCCTACATTAATAAGGCTTTTTATTTAAATATAGTGTTGTATCAACATCTGAGACAGTGAAAGAGTTCCTGTTTTGGTTCTAGAAGGATATGAATTATTCCCAATGAACAGTACTGATTAAAAGGGGGCGGAGTCTCCCCGTATGTGGACTCAGAGTGGAGGTGTGTCCAGGTTAATCACATGTCTAAGTGTGTAAATGAATATAATATAAAGTTGTATATACAGAACACCAGGGTGGTGCATTGACACACTGAAGAACACATTAGCTGACATGTTTCATAACTCTGATGATTCAATAAAATACAAAGTGTTTGGAGTGACTTCATTATTAATATTATGAATCCAAACAGACACACAAAGACTTGTGATGTTATACATCCAATGTACAGCTGTGGCCTGTTCTTAGTCATTCTAAAGCCAAGCAGAGTCACATTAGACACTGTGACACATCCATTATTAACATTTGGACACATTCAGCTGATTGGAAAGTAGATGGAGGATTATTTAGAAGTGATATCAGTGAACAGCTTCCAGTTACAAACCAGAGCTGGGCTTAGATCTATCAATGTGATCATCCAAACAATGTCTTTATGTCCACATTAGTGATGCTACATGAGAAAAACTGTCCTTTAAACAAAGAGCAGGAAGCAGAAGCTTTAGAACAAGCCTTGGATTACTGAGGCCTTAGAGACTGTATGCACTAAGATAAATGTCCTGAATAAAAGCTTTATAAACCTAAAGAAGCAGAAGATAAGCATACGTGATATAAAAATCAATGAGTAAACATTATGAAAAGTTTAAAATAATATGATATATATTAGGCAGTGGCTATCCGTACGGTTGACGTATCAATATACCGACATTTTATCTGTACGCAGCGCCCCTAATTGGTTAGTTTAGGTCACGTGACTAAGACTAAACCTAACCCTAAGAATTGTTGTGATATAGAGTTATAACCTAACACTAAGTACTTTGGTAAATGTACAAATAGCCCCGGGAGTTGTCCATATCTCAACCGTATGAAAATATACTTTATATATATTAACATGAAAAATTACAACAGTATAAGAGTAACATTAAAAAAAACATGGACTGGTGTAATCATCAAAAAGAGCAACAGATTATCCAAATAATTTAATAAAGAGTAATGATGTAGTGAAAGAATAACAGATATTAATCATGAATATAACAGGTATTTGGTGAATGTTGGATACGACCTCACTAAGGAGATTGTTGAGCCAAGAAACACAGATTAATTCCAAAAAAGTCGAGTCAATAAAACTTTATCTTCATTGTTTTTTCATTCTGTAGATTAAAAATAAATAGTTCACATTGTTAAAAAAAATACATCATGAAATGTCAACTTATTGCTTTGAAATGAACTTTTCATGAATTAATATAGAATATATAGTAAAATAAGTCAAATATGTCTTCAATAAATCATTCCAAAGTGGTTTATTTGTAATAAATAATCAAACAGTGAAAGTGTTCCATGTATTAGAGTGTTAATATAAGCAGCTCTAACTACAGACCAGTATCATTGCTTCATCAGCTTTCAAACATTAGAGAAAAAGGCTTTGTTCATAGACTTGATAATCCATCCATTTTCTGACCCACTTCTTCCTTTTTCAGGGTCACGGGGAGACTTGATAAGTTGATTAAAAACACAAGTTGTTGAGCTATCACCAGTTTGGCTTCAGAATGTATCATAGTATGTGATTAAAAAGCTGTAAATGTGTGGTATCAGAGGAACAGCCCTCTTATTAAAAGTGATCAGAATGAGTTTGCTGCGTGGCAGCAGCCTGAACTTGTTGCTAGTTCAGCATGGACATCACAAGCTGAGCTGCAGGAGAAGAAAAGCTACCAAGACCTCCTGAAAACAGCAGTAGGTAGTGATCCAGCATTCTGTCCATCATCCATCAATAAACATTTCATTACTGCTAAACGTGTGTGTGTGTGTGTGTGCGTGCGTGCGTGTGTGTGTCTCTGCAAACTAGCTTAGCCTCTGCTAACTAGCTTAGTCTCTGCTAACTAGCTTAACCTCTGCTAAATAGCTTAGTCTCCACAAACTAGCTTAGCCTCTGCTAACTAGCTTAGTCTCTGCTTAATAGCTTAGCCTCTGCTAACTAGCTTAGTCTCTGCTAACTAGCTTAACCTCTGCTAAATAGCTTAGTCTCTGCAAACTAGCTTAGCCTCTGGTAACTAGCTTAGTCTCTGCTTAATAGCTTAGCCTCTGCTAACTAGCTTTGTCTCTGCTAATTAGCTTAGTTACTGCTAACTAGCTTAGCCTCTGCTAATTAGCTTAGTCTCTGCCTAATAGCTTAGCCTCTGCTAACTAGCTTTGTCTCTGCTAATTAGCTTAATCACTGCTCACTAGCTTAGCCTCTGCTAATTAGCTTAGTCTTTGCTAAATAGCTTAGCTTCTGCTAACTAGCGTAGTCTCTGCTAAATAGCTTTGCCTTTTCTAACTAGCTTAGTCTCTGCTAACTAGCTTAGCCTCTACTAACTAGCTTAGTCTCTGATAAATAGCTTAGCCTCTGCTAACTAGCTTAGTCTCTGCTAACGAGCTTAGCCTCTGATAACTAGCTTAGTCTGTGCTAAATAGCTTAGCCTCTGCTAACTAGCTTTGTCTCTGCTAACTAGCTTAACCTCTGATAACTAGCTTAGTCTGTGCTAAATAGCTTAGCCTCTGCTAACTAGCTTAGCCTTTGCTAAATAGCTTAGCCTCTGCTAACTAGCTTAGCCTATGCTAACTAGCTTCGTCTCTGCTAACTAGCTTAGCCTCTGTTAACTAGCTTAGCCTTTGATAAATAGCTTAGCCTCTGCTAAGTAGCTTAGCCTCTGCTAACTCGCTTTATTTCTGCTAACTAGGTTAGCCTCTGCTAACTAACTTAGTCTCTGCTAAATAGCTTAGCCTCTTAGTTGACTTTGTCACATTTTATTTGACATGAATAATTAATAATGGACATTTACAAATATTGTACATGATATGAGTGATAACACGTGTTATACAATAGATGTAACTTAATATTTTTACATGTCCTTTGGTGTACCATGGGTACATATAGTTAGTGAACCACTGTCCTAAGAAATAATGTAAAATTAATGGTTCTCACAGAAACTAGATTATGTTCTGGGTTCTTATCATTTCAATTAAACATTATTTTTGTATTTTTCTATGAAATAAGTAAAGTGAGATTACACATATATATTTTACATGGTTAACTATAAATAAATAGTTTTTATAAAACTTTTTCCTGTTTCACTTTGTACAGTTTAGAAGTTTACTAACATAATGTCACTAATTTAATGTTGTCTTTCTATTATTACACTTACAGCCAATACATGTTGTTCTCTAACTAACATGTGCTATTGTTCACAGATTGTGCTCAGGGATTCAAACCAGTGAAGATTCAGAGATACCAGTACACCTGTGTGGCAGGTACAGCCTTGTGCAGCCACGTGGCAGCTCTACCGTACCAGACGGCCCACTACTCCCAGCTGAGGATTACATCTGTTCTCCCAGTGTTCAGCTGTACAGAGACTGAACAGAAGTGGTACAAAGCAGTTACCATGGTAACCAACCTTTTAATCACACGTCTTTCTTATTTATGACATGACTTGTTTGTGTGTTGTTTTTGTAACAAATCAATAACACACGAGGGCTCAGGAACTGACTGCGAAAAAGGTCAACGGCTGTAGAGCCAAGGTGTGTGGCTCTAAGCCAAGGTGTGTGAATAATTGGACACAGACACAAGGATTTCGTTTTAGTATATGTATATTAAAGCTATTATATATATTAAAGATATTTGGAGTCAATTTATATTGATATATATTATTTAGTTGTTATTAATAATCAGGTATAGGCAATAAACAAACAACCAAAATACAATTACAAAACAAAGACAATATTTTCTTCTTTCAAAACTTGTAGTCAAAGTTCAGTTCAAGGTTCATTTCCTTTGGTGAGTTCAGTTCAGTTTGTTTGATTTCACCAAGTTCAAAAGCGAAGGGTTTCGCAAAGTTCTTTCGCATTGGGGGAAAAAAAAAAAAATACAAAACAGAAAAGGTCCCCAGGGTATATTCCAAGTATTAGGTCCGAGTGTCCGAGGAAACAAAAAGATCAAATATTCCTACCGCGATGCAGCGGTGGTTGGGTGGTGGCTCGCCATCTAGTGGTCGAGAGTGGTAGGTGATCCAGGACTAACTTAAAAACCTGACCTATAAAACAAGGCCAACAACAATCAGTCAAACAGGAATTAACTTAAGTATTTTTTTAAAACAGAAAATACATTCACCTTAGCACATTTAAACAATTTGTCATTGTTAAATAAATAAACAGTTATAAATAAATGCTATAAATCATAGCAGAAAAATCCATATCAAGGTAAATCAAATTGAAGCTTCATTCTATATTTTCAGAGATCAAAAGGAATAAAGTGCACTTTTAAATCAACATCATTAGCTGTAAAGCTAAGTCACATCATAAATTAAACATGCATGTTTTAAATAGATTCTTCAAATAAATCATCTCATTCAGTAGGTCAAAGCCTATTCAAGACCACATAGCCGAATGGGCATTTCTTTCAAAAAGTAACAGAAATGGTCAAAATCAATCAAAACTACAAAAAGCAAAGTATTAATTTATTATAATACTATTTATTTAACAATTCGGCTTTGATTATAAATTAGAAAATAAAAGGATTACTTAAATAAAAGTGCAAATGGTCAGACTGACCCTGTGTTTTCCGCAGCTAATGGTGGCTTAATTTTGCAGGAATTTCAATGGAGTCTGGTACACCACAAATCCGCCAAATACTTAATAAAACACATTGAAGTACAAAGTGAAACGACTCACCGGTGAGTGGAGAAATATCTAGTTTATAGGAGAAGATGTTCATCCAGGTATTTCTTATGAAGGTTGTGTTTCAGTGGTGATTTTCCATCAGTAAGCCGACCATGCAGACGCCACAGTGAGAGCAGCCATCACAGCATTCAGTGGAGCAAACAAGAGTGAAGGGGGAGGAGCCAGGGACTTTAAAAGTGTAGGGCGGGCTCGTCACAATAAAACCATGGCAGGAAGTTGGCCTCTAGTTCACATGGGTTACATTTTTCACAGAAGTAACTTATATAAAGGCATCAACTACACTCTACCAGACATCTCTACTCTGAAAGTTCAGGACGTGTATGATGGACTCACTGCTGATGAAGCTCCATGATCACTATGATGGACGTCTCCAGTGATGTTCTTCTGGTATAATCCATGTTTGGTCAGGTGTAAGAGGTAAGTGTGCTGTCATACCAGCTGCCAACAAGGACAGTCCCCAGGCCCCGCCCACATACAGTAGCCCCTCTTCTCCCACAGCTGCCACTCTCTGATTATAGGCTGGGACCCTCTACCTGTGCATTCATCTGCTCTGAACATCAACACCATCATATGGCGTCTCTTGAAACATCTTTGGTGACATCACACAAACTGAGAACATCACAGTAGAGCAGAGTTCCAGTGCTGAGTGGCACCAACTAAGGAGGTGCTGCATTACCCCCACCATATTCAGAGAGGTCTGTCACACCAGGGGGGAAAGCTCTGCTGAAAACCTCACCAAAAGGCTTCTGAGACCATCCAGTCAGACTGATGACTATGGGGAGACATTTGTCTCAAAAACATTCACAAATAGATTCACAATTTTTACATGTGTTTTTCAAATCCACAAATATATTTACAATTTTGACATGTGCTTTTGAGATTTTCACATGTTTTTCAGATTTTCACATGTTTTTCAGATCCACAAATACATCAACAATTTACACACGTGTTTTCTCATTTATGTGTGTATTTATCATGAATTATCATGTGTAAATCCTCAACTGTGATTGTGGATTGAGCAAAGTACGTTTGTGGATCGGCCCGGAAATATAAAGAGAACCAATATTACAAATTTGGAAATATAAAAACAATCAATGAGAATCAAAAATGAAAAAAATATACAAAAGTAGTATATTTGTTTTCCATTTTGTGCTTTTTCTGTTTTGTCTTTGTCTTTTACTTCATGACTCAAGCTGTCAGTAAAAGCAAAGGTCAATTCAATGGTCATTCTGCCCAGGCTGACTAGTCGATACCTGATCACATGATTCCTCTTCTCTTCGAGGGAAAGTTAAAAATGGGAGACGTGGATGAATTGAGAAGAGACGTTCAACGACAGTTATTTGCAATATCTCGGTATGTGGAGGAAAATTCTCCAACGGACTATATTTTAAGGTTGGTGGAAGATGTCATGGAAAGTCTTGGAGAAATATCTGCGCTGACAAATGCAGACATGGACGAAGCTGTGTGGTGCAATCTTGAGGAGGTAAGTGTAAAATACGATGCCGTCATGTTGTCGGTCAGCTTTGTACACAAGTTTTAAGAGGGACAAAAGCTACATCATGACTCTGATTCACATATTAGGCATTCAGCCCTAATTAGCAGCCACAGCCAAAGTTAGCCCCTGCTATGGGCAGACCTGTGTTCAGCTCACACAAACGGACAGATTAGAGCTCAGACACACAGTGTGTCCCAGAGCAGGGATTAGGATGATCCATGGTCTTCTTAAATCACAGGGTGTACAATTGCAAAGTGAGTATTGATGCTGGATTTTTCCAGATCAAAGATGCAATTTAAAATGTACCAAGTATATAATTGACCCAATGGAAATAAATGTAGAAGTGATACATCAATGAAATATTTCAATATTTTCTTTGAAATGCTGTTAATAAAGATTTCCTTTGCAGACAGGTTCCTGGGCCCTGGTAGTCCTCAGTGTTTAGAGCTATAAGGACAACTTCAGGGCCTGAAGACCTGTCAATGAAATAAAAACATTTATATCATTGTAATAACAAACCATGCATTGCTGTCTTAAAAAGATTGTACTTCTTGTAGTGTTGACTTTTGACAACATGTGCAGACAAGGTAAATTAAATAAATAAATAAATGAAGACCTGTCAGAGACAGTTTAAATGGTAGCATGGTAATACAGTAATAGATCCTTTTATAAATGCTCCTTGCATTGTGTGTTTCTGGATATACAGGAATGAAAAACTTGAAATGAGAAGCAACAATTATGGTTATGTCATTGGCAGTGATAGAACTTATAACAATAATAAATTCAAATGTGCTATTGTGAGCAGCTAGACAGATAGAAGTACTACTTTTAAAAACATTAGGACTGTAGGTTGAATATTTTACAAGTTATGACAATGTGTTGACAAAGAGTTGAAGGTAAAGCTGTCCCTCTACTCTAGAAGTTGGTCAAAACTAAACATGGAACTCATTGAAGGGCTGTGAGTCAAAAACGGTTAAAGATACAGAAAAGTTGAAGGTATTCACTAAAAATGAACAAAAAAGCTGAACATTTTAAAAGTTGAAATGTGTTTAAGAACTGCTGACCAGTGGAACGTTACATTTTCATTAAAATTAATTAAAAAGTTGAATAGTTTAAAAAGTTGAAAAGTTATTAAAAAACTCAAATTGAAAATGACAAAACACCACAAATACATCTAAAGTGTAGTCTGTAAATCTGCCTCCATCTACATTTTAGTTTCTATAATCAACATCAGATGATGCGTCATACTGTCTTGCCAGAGGATAGCGGTCCACCTGATCTGATACATGCTTAGTAACTGAATATCGTTCTGAACAAATGTTTCAGTCTATGATATTAATATTGTACGTTCCCTTAGAGCAGTGATCCTCACTATTTTTTTCACAAGAGCCACATTGGCAGTGCAAAATCAAAAGGCAAGCCACTTTTACGACAACATACTAAGTCACCTTTGCAAATGTAAATTGGACATCCCACAAAAAAGAAATAACATGGCCAATACATTTTCATTTAAGACCAGATTTATTTTAATACTGGCATGCATGCCCTTGACTTTATTCATGTTATATTTGTAGTTTGTAGGATAAGCTGCTCCACCTCTCTTGGAGTTCCTTGGCTGGGCCTCTTCTTTGCTCTTTTTCCTTAAAAATAAACAAATACATTATATATATAAATAGCTTATCAAGTCACTGTTACTTAAATAAGATCATAGATATATTTTAATTAAACATTAAATGAGGTAATGATCAACATTGTCATCACTGATATACCAAGCATTTATAGATACATTTTATTTATAACAGAATGCAAAACAACTTCTGTCATGTTCATATCAGATGGTTTGGCTGCACTTGTTTCTGCAGGAGATGCTGCTGTAGCACCATCACCATCATCACCATCTTCTCCTGCTCCCTGAGCACTATCTGTTCCCCCTCCCTGTCCTTCTCCATCACTCATCTGATAGTTTACCTCTGAGTGACAGCAAACAATATATGAAACACATTACTATACATTTTAAATCATTATACTAGATTTAGATCCCCCACTAGAAAAAGCCCTGTGATGCATAAAGGCCTGAATATGGTATATATTTCTACATGTCTGCACTGATAAACAAACCTCCAGTCTCTGATGGTTGACCATACTTTGCAGTCCTGTCTTCCTCAACCCCCTGCCCCATGTTGCTGCTTGTCTCTCGCGGTGAAAGAAAGGGGTCGATGAAGGACATGACCACAGGGTATTTCCACCGTTTGAAAATAGCTGGTGTTAGCGGCTAATGCTATCATTAGCTAATGCTATCCTCGCTCACTGCCGACTTTCAAAGATGAAAACTACAGAGAGAACATTTACCTGCTGCTCCACCTCCTCGCTGATTCTCCTCCACACCAAATCCTTCCTGGTCCTGGTTAAAATAACAGGCCGTGTCATACAGCTCCCTGTGGTCACACACCACTACAATTAGCTTCTCCTCAATGGTTGAACGGGTGAAAATACTGGTTTCCGTGTTGCCTGCCTGACGTCATTGCCAACAAGGACTCTGATTGGCTTTCGCGCCTGCGCGTCACGCGAAACAGCTGCTGGAGTTCAATATTTTCAACTCAAGCGAACGGCAAATATCACGAAAATCGGGAGCGCGCTTGCAGCAGCCTTCGCTTTCCACGCGCGAAACAGTCCGCGCCGCCCCACCGGCGAATAATTCGCCTCCCAGCGCGTCTAAACCATTGACTTTGCATGTAATCTGTTCGCTTGTGCCGCAGAAACCGCGTTTGGTGTAAACGCAGCATAAGTCCATTGTTGCATTGTCGGTAAACAGTGGAGAGGATGCATTCAAAGGCAAATGGGCATTGTGAAACTGTAAGCTAAAATGCAAGCCGCCAATTATAGCGTAACGAGCCGCATGTGGCTCGCGAGCCGCGCAATGAGTAACTGTGCCTTAGAGTGAGGGTTGTTAGAGGCTGCCCTTGTCAACACTGGAAAAAAGGCCACTCTAAAAATAAGCAAAAAAAAAGTTAAAACAAGATATTTTTGCTTGAAATAAGCAAAAAAATCTGCCAATGGAACAAGTGAAAATTCTCTTGGTAAGATATCTTGAAATAAGACAATATCTTTAAGCCTTAGAAGATTATGGTGATCTTGAAATTAGCTGGGAAAACTCCTTTTTAGCTATAATTTACTAGTATTGAGATGTTTTTTGTCTCATAATAAGCTTGTGATGCTCAAAAAGAGTATTTTCCCCTCAAAAGTAGCATCTTCACCCTGTTTGTTACAAGCATATTTAACTCATTTTTATTTATTTAATTGTTACACTATTCTAGATTTAAGTCCACCACCTACTTGAAATGAGATTAGAAACTGGCATTTTGAGACAAAATGTCTTGAAGTTATCATTCCTGACTCATATTAGGCAGTGCTCTTTTGCAATAACAAGACATAATTGACCATTCTGTCATCATTTTAAGTGTATTTACCTTATTGTAAGCGCTACAAAAGTGATACTGTTCTAGACTCAAGACATTCACCTACTAGATTCAAGACATTAACTTCTTCTTATAAGACAGAAAAAATGACAATTAGTCATGCACTTTACCAACTGTTTATTTAAACAGCAGCAAGTCCCAGAGGACTGCATAAAAGGGAAACAGCATAATTTACCTCAACATTTTGGCTCACAGTATCTATGGAACTGCAATATAAAAACATAGCAGAACATGCCAAATATGTGAGTGAGTTAAGGCCAGGTCCAAACATCTGACCAATGTGCCCCTCAAAACATGTACAAAATGCACATTCAAAGCACTTGCTACACTTAAACTGCATCTGCTGAACAGACAATTAGCTGTTTAAACTCAATATCAACTGTTAAGTTAAAATAAAAACATAAGCAGAATCTGCACTAAATTTTGCAAATAACACACAATTTATAACATCACATCGGTATGTACTAATGTTGTTGTGTACCCAAAATTAAACTAACTTTCAACTGACAATCAATACCAATGAACAGGAACTGTAGTACCTTTTGAAGGGAGAGGGGCAGTGCTATGCTACACCATTTCTGACCACTGGATTTATTGGCCAATAAAAGCTTTCCACTCAGTCATGCTCTTCTTGTAAGACGATGTGAGATCTCTCTCATGGATTTTGTCTAAGAGGACCTCTGTCTGGATGACTGAAAGCAGAGTGGCTACACACTTTGGATAAGTCAGGTGTAGTGTATAATAGTAGGCCATGAGGTATAAAACACTCTCGCTAAGCTCGTCTTTTGGAAAGGTGGTTATTGCCACATCTCCTACCGCTAGGAGGCAGTTGGAAGAACAGACAATCACGACTGGGCAGGAGAGAGGGCATTTCTTCAAGTAGGAATTGGGGTCTTCTGCTTCCTGTAACACATAACAGATATCCTTCCGTTAGGATAAAGCAATTTGGTCATTTGGAACCAAGGGTAGAGGGTTGTTTACAAAACACAACTTTACAAAGCAAAATTCTGACAAAAGTTACAGTATTGAGAAGCTCCACCTTAAAGTGCTGTTTTTAAACTATCCCCAGTGCATTTACTGTTACACACACATCTAGCCTTCCAAAAGAACTAAAAACCAAGGCAAGGCTATTCTTGCTTGGCAGCAGGTTTTTTCACTCTTATAATAACCATGTAATGCATCCGTTCTTGTTCATACTGTGACATAACCAAAGACATCTACCCAGTGAAAATCATCTTTCTAAAAAACACTTAAAAAGGTAGGGTCTGGGATTCTCTTTTTTGGCCATTTTTGCAAAATCACTTGAAATCCTATTTCTAACCCATAAGTTGGAAGCACTGACATGGAAATGAAACAAGTTAATCATCTGTGGAATGGACAGGTCTTGAAAAACTCCAGCCTAATATTTCCAAGACCACCTAGTAGCATTGGACAGTAAATTTGTCAATCAAACGGTCGTCGAATGGGTGGAGTCAGGGGCAGCGTTGGAGGCAAGAGGGGAGGACCATTTGGGTTGTGTATTTTCAAAATCTGCCAGCTGTTTTGCGAATCCCAGACCCTACCTTTAAGGCTTAGAACATACAGTATAGGAATTACATTGGGTGTTGTCTGGGGAAGCACCTTCAGTTATCATTTTTACTACAGTCAAAATGATCCTGCAACATTTTACACAGCTCACCTCAAGGACATGCACCAGAGCCTCACTCGCATCTCGTACCCTCTTTGGAGGAGCAGAGGAGGGGAACAGTGATGGCAGCACACGTAGGATCTCAAGAGCCTGTTCAGCTGTTCAGGAAAAGATTTATGACTTTAACACTTGGACAAAGTGCACAAGGTAAAATCAGATAAAAAAAAAAAAAGGTGTACAACAGACAATGCTTAAAAAACAAAACAAAACATTCAGCAAATAATCGGATAGCAACCATAGATGAAAAAGGACGACAAAACACTAGCTCATGTACTTGACAATAAACATGCCTGAAGGTCAACTCTTTACCCTATTCTCTAATAACACCAAGAGAGCATTCCCTACCTTTGTCCATTCCCATTGGGGGTTTCAGCACCTTTTTACATACTCCAAAAAACTGCACCCTCTGGCAGAAGTCATGCCATCTTCCCTTCAATTCATTGATGAAGTTGGCATTATCCTTATCCAAAATGCGCTGAAGCTCCTCCATCACCTATGATTTAAGAGGTTATTGGTATTTTAAACATTGTGTGTGATACCATGGTTTTAATCATGCACAGTCAATAATGACTTACATGTCCAATGTCTTTAAAACAAGGATATGCTTCTAAAACCTTCTTGGGTCTGTCCTCCTCACGAACGGTATTTGAATCAATGAATGCTCTTCTGGCTACAAATTCCAAATCCAAGAGATGAGCGACATCCTGGTGGTTTGGATTTTTTCTTTTATACAAAGTTTGTAGGGTCTTGTAGTGCCTGACCAAGTTTGCTGGACTGTCAACATCTGCAGACTTGTTAGCTGTAAGACACAAAAATGCATAATTAATGCCTCAGTTTAAAAAAAGTTCATCTCATGTTGTTGGATGACAAAAAAAAAAAAACATCAGAAATGTATTTATATAGCACCTTACAACAACGCTCAGGTTGATAAATGTTCTTTACAACTGTGAAAACCCACAAAACAGATAAAGCAGAACTATACAGAGTAAGAATTACCAGAAAGGGACAAAGTCAAAAACACGCCAAAACCATACAGTAACAACAAAATTATTAAAAGAATATAAAAAACACCTTAAAACCAAAACATCAAAGTGCTAAAAATCTAAAAAGCCTGTTTAATTAAATGGGTCTTGAGTTTAGCTTTGAACAGCGGCAGGTCAGTGATGGAGCTTAACTGTTGGGGAAGATTATTCCACATTGTTGGACCTGCCACTGAAAAAGACCGGCACCCCCCATTGCTTGTATCTGGATCGAGGCACCTCCAACAAATGTTGACCAGCAGAACGTAAAGCTCTGCTGGGCCGGTGGGTTTTCAGAAGCTCCGACAGATAAGGTGGTGCAAGACCGTTCAGGGCTTCTAAAACAAACAGCAGTAGCTTAAACTGTATCCTGAACCGAACTGGGAGCCAGTGCAGAGACATGAGGACAGGAGTGATGTGATCATGTTTACGTGTTAGTTAGGAGGCGGGCGGCAGAATTCTGTACCAGCTGTAAACGGGAGGTGCAGGTTTTATTAATACCGACATATAAAGCGTTGCAGTAATCGAGTCTGGAGCTAATGAAGGCATGGACGGCCTTCTCCAGATCATTGCAGCCGAAGCTGAAAAAAAGCTTATTTTTACAACAGAATCTACTTGTTTGTCCAGTTTTAGGCAGCGGCCCAGTTTCACCCCCAGATTCCTCACCATCTGGAGGTTAAGACCAAGACTGGGCAAAGCCATTTCAGGTTTATTGGAGGCATCAAATAAGATCCACTCAGTTTTATTATTGTTTAAATGGAGGACATTTTGGGAGAGCCAATGTTTTATGTCTTTAATTAACAATTAACATAATATGCCATAAATAGTATATTATTTTTTGTTGTTATTATTATTATTATTATTATTATTATTATTATTATTATTATTATTATTATTATTATTATTATTATTATTATTATTATTATTATTATAACAAAAAACTACCATAAAAATCATATATTAATATTAGATCAACTTTAAATATCAGCCCTGATCCTAAATACCAAACAACTATTCATTTCTGGAATTTTAACCATTTAAATGCCATTTAAAAAAACAAAACAAAAAAAAACCCAACATTTTTTGTATAATAAATGCATGAGAACTAATTGCAATCTCATAAAATTGCATGTACGCACAAAACTACACCCCTACACAGATGCACATACCCCTACTACACACAGTCATGAGGCAGTTGGACAAACTCACCATCAGGACTGGAGAAGGCAGAGGGTGCTTCTTCAGGAAGGCTTTGGGATCTTCTTCCTTCAACACATAACACAGAAATATTTCTGATAGGATAATGTACTTTAAGGATAATTTTGGAACTAAAATTAATTACATTCAATTAAAAAGAGCAAAAATGCCACAGATGAGACATATGGGTTTTAAATACATAACATTTGATATGCTGGAGAGGATATAGAAAGTAATGATACCAGCTTTTTATTAATACCAGATTTCTGGTAGAACTTAATTTCTACAATAATGTTAATACTTTGAAAATAAAACAGTACAAATATAGTGTAAACAGGAATCCTCTGATGATGTCAATTTAAAAGCCTTTCACTTCTGTCATGTCAGTACTGTTATGATGACCAATAAAGTGGGTTTATTAGTTAATCTAAAATATAAATACCTCATAAGGACAAATGTGTAAATGCAAAGTTGAAACTCACTTTCTTTACCGTCTGAGCCTGGGCTGCCAGTTCCTTCTGTGGACCGATCCAGAATTATAGTTGAGTCGCTTGAATCCATTTCATCCGTGTCTGTTGGCGGCTCAAGACAGCGCCTCTTTGAAGAGCTTTTTTTTTTTTAATGTCCAAATATGATTTAAGTTTCTATAATGTGAAAAAGTTCTAGCTTCTTTAGTCCTCTATGACAGTGACATTAATATCCTTAGGTTGTGGACCAAACAAGACTTTTGAGGACATCACCTTGGACTTTATATTGACCAGACAACTGATCAATTAATCTTGAAAATGATTAACAGATCAATCTTTAATGAAAATAATCTTTAGATACAGCTCACCTCTTTGAATGTCTCCAATCTGGGGTTCTTTTTTGGGGGGATCTCACATTTTGTAATCTTTTGTAGAGCTGTGAGTACACAGTGAGCTGCAGAAGAAATTTAATACATTATTCAAATCACTGCTAAAAATGTCCAACATGAAACACAGTCATCAACTGGATACATTTCACTTACCCATGTATGGAGGCCTTGGTCCTGCAGCATGGGATAGTACAGCACGATTCTTTTTGCCATTGCTGTAATTTCTGGCTTTGATGGGTATCTGTGTGATTCTCTATCACCCTTTGCCCTCAGGATTGCGATCATACTGGTCATGGTGTTTCGAATGAGCCGGCATCTGAGCTTCTTTGACATCTGGCAGTTAAGCTGTTCACCTCTCTTCGACAACTCAAAATACTGTTGTCGGACTTGCTCAAGTTCTGTGTCGGTGTGCAACACATATTCTGGAAAGGTTAATTTCACAACCTTTTCAGGGGTTGTGTACTTTGCAGAACTTGCTTTCACAGGAGTGGATGTCTGTTGCATTGGTGATGTATTACAGGAGGAACTGCTCTATGATTTTGAGTGTTCTTGGCCACACTCCTGTAAGATAAAAAAAGATAATGAACTACTGCAAAAAGCAACATTTGTTTTTTTGTGACAACACAAATGTAGCATTGACAGCTCTGCACATGTATAAATAAACAATGTTCCATTTTAGGGGTGAATTGCTTACATCAACTAACTGAACACCTATCAATCTAAACTGAATTGATCACACATGTAGACTACCATGGCTGTTCCAAAGATACCATGCTGTTAGCTCAATGTGCTGCTGCCAACTTAAATAGGTGGATAGTTTAGGCCACTTAACTGAGAAACTGACCTCATCCAACGCACCATGACAGGCACGCCAGACTGCTTTTCTCCGTAAGAAGTTCTCTGGGCCTGGGAAAAGACCCCGCAAGTCTTCACGAGACAGGGTGTTCATCATTGTCTCTGTGATGTTTGCAGCTATGAAAACATTGGAAGACAAACATAGCAAGATGAAACAGTGCCATAGCAATGAAACTGCATGAGACTGTTAGAAGTTGACACTACATTCAAATTAGGCAGCTAGTGTTAACCAGCTTAGTATAGAAATACAGAAAATTCACTTTGCTTTTGGTCTGAACACAACATAATATTTATTATAATAATTTGTTATATAAAATTTGTCACAATATAACATTATCCCCAAAGCGCAATTGAGTTCCTACAGTTCACCGATCACACACAACCCTTCACACAACAGGTGGGAAGGAGCGTGATGTGACCAATGGGAGAGTTTGAGGCCCACAGTCATATGTGGAGCAGCCAGGAAGCAATTAGCTTCTTCTTTAGCTTCAATTCAATTCAAAGTGTGTGAGGGATGAACTACAAAGAATAAGCACGTATGTCGAAGGCTCACCTTACAATGAAACACACCGTCAATCCTAGTTCAAATTCTTTATAACGTTAGATTACGTTGGTTTACGGCCAAATTCTCATTTGCAGCAGCTAGCGGGCGGGTGTAACCATAGTAACGAGGTTTTACGGCAGACTTGCTCTACCGCCTGTGACCTGCCTGTGACGACTAGTTAACCGTCATCTTGTCTGCGACATCATTGCTTCAACATGATTTGGCGTTGCTTCATATGCTACATATTTGTGGCATTGTCTCTGAAACAACTTCTAAGTCACATTAACACCATGCACAGTCGCAGCCCTGACTTTCGCGTCGTGTGCGGGATTGATGGCTGTCCAAGCGAGTACAGGGTGTATAACTCCTTCTACTATCACGTGAAGCGGACACACGCGCGTCACCTTCTCCATGTTGAAGCGGCGGAGGAGGAAGGGTCGATTAGTTGAGGTTTACCTGGAGCAGGTGAAAGGACAGCCGCAAACGACCAAACTAATGCACGCCCTGTGGCTGAAGCGGAGGCATCTAGCATCGGCATCCCTGCGGTAAGTTACACTAAGCTAACATTTAACGTAACATGTAAGTCAACTGTGCGTGATCCAAGCGCGTGCACTAAACATGTTTGTTTTTAGCCTCAGGTTGTAATTTTAAGATAAAGTAATAGCAGTGTTGAAAGTAATGTGGTTCTGTAATTCCACTAGTTTTGGCAGTAACGAGTAATCGAGTAACCAGTCTACTGAGATTTAAACATGTGAGACTCAGTCCTGATAAACTTACCTTGGCTGAAAGGTGTAGTGGAGTGCAGATACATAGATATAGTGGACTGCAGCTTTGTTTATCTGCCTCCTGCTGCTGTAGGTAGACAGTTGTTACTCATCCATCCCCAGGTAAATGCATTCAAACTTAATAGCAAGTCCCGTTAGTTAAAAGTTGTAATCCAGTGTTGAAATACGTTGGAATCAGCCGGATGTTTACATATGCGTTCAAGTTGGGCTCAGTAAAATGACTATTAGGCAAAGTTAAATAAAATGTCATCATGATGTGTTCAAATGTCAACGTCAAGAAAAATAATTTAGGTATACTAAAATAATTTAAGTGTATCGACACATTAATTAGAGAATTAAAGAAGTTATTTATAAGTAACACAAGTTCCTTTTCTGACAACTGCTTAATTTTATATGCAGTAATTGGTAACTTAATTCACTTATTTGATTATTAGTTTAATTTGCTTAATGTAATTATTAGTTATGTAATTCAGTTGCCAGACTTAACTGAAAAAAAATCAGTAACATTAATGTTAGTCATTTAAATAACAAACTAGAAATTACAGGTTATCCTTTAACAGTTTGAATCAAGCATAGAGGCTGTAATATGTGTATTATTGGCTTATCATTGGCTGGTGAGACATGTGTCATGACAGTGTGTGACAGGAAGTTGTCTCCTTCTAGCTTATTGGACTAAATGTTAAGTTCAAAGGCCTTTAGTAATATTCATTTATTGGCAAGAGAGCAGGTGAAGGAAAACAATTTAGTATGTGTGTAAACCGTAACACTCATGAAGTACAGATTTTTTCCGATGCTGTCAAAGTCATTGTTTTTATAGTAGTTTTTTGTTTTCTTTTTATTAGTAGTTTTTGTTATTTTATATACTCAAAATAAGGACACCAATCAGTAAAAATATGCCCATCTTGTACCTTTTTTTTATAGGAAGAAATCTAACCAGCTAGCTTACCCAGGTAGTTGTCAGATTGTCTGGAGGTGCTACCTACAAATGCCAATATTTTCCCTGTTTTAATAGATATGTTTATTGTGAATCTCTTTCAGAGTGGATTTCAAGAAGATGGAGAGGGTCGCATGAATGTTGACCTTTCTAAACATGCAACTGCATTTCTTCTTCAAGCCAGAGAAACGCATCGACTGACACAGGTAATTTATGCCATTGATTTTCCAATTAGTTATATTTAATTTTTAGTATAAAGTTTAAAAGCAATAAGATTAAACTTTCAAATAACTCAGCCACTGTTCAGACCTGAAATCTTGATTGATCTGATCACAGGTGGACAGTTAAAGGTATGTCAGAGAAACACCTGACATTAGAATGTGTCTCCACATGCTTCTTCAGTGACCACTTCTGATCAAATCTCACTTCCCCGCTATATATGCATATGGCCATATACCTTGCTTACAAAATCTGTCCATCCACTATATTTGTTGAGCATGAGCTGAAAATAGAGACAACATAATACACCCAACACTTAAACTTTTATTTAGCACTGTCCACTTGTGATCCTATTGCTCAAAACGCATTTTAAGACAAAGTCGTAAAGCAGCAAAAGGCAACAATATTTCATGATAGTTTTGCTGGAAATAGCCTATTTTGATCATCGCACGTCACTAGCAACATGTAATTGAAGGGTTATTACTTTTTTTTTTAAAGTGTCTGTGAATTTGCATGTTGACAGCATTTTTATATAAATTTTATAATGTAGTATTTTTTTGTTTGTTTGTTTTCTGCTCCCCAGAGTGCTGTTAACCAAATGGTGATTGGAGTCCAGCAATATCAGGCCGCATTATTGGAGCACCTTAAACAGAAAATGAGCAACATGATTGAGAGACATTCTGGGGACCCAGTTCAACTAAAGAGTGATGCAATGGGGATATTTGACCATTTTGTCGACCCTTTCTGTCAAATTTCTTCCACCCATTTGCAGGATAAGACAATCAAAGAACTGTTAAAACCAGTTGAACCAGAGATTGTTGTCGCAAAACAAACAGTATGCTATGTGAAACATGGAGACTCCAGAGTTCTTACCATTAAGGACCATTGTTTTCATTATATACCGTTGGTGAAAAGTTTGGAGCAGCTGCTATCACATCCAAGAACAATTGCAATGATTGATGAGAGGCCACAGACATGCAAGGATGGATTTTTTCATGATTTCATTGATGGAGACATTTTTAAGTCACACCCACTCTTTTCAAAATTTCCCACAGCATTGCAGTTAGTTTTATATACTGATGAAATTGAGCTATGAAATCCTCTTGGATCTCGGGCAAACAAAAACAAATTGTTATTGATTTATTACACTTTAGGTAACATCAACCCTAAATACAGATCAAGACTTGCTGCCATTCGTCTGTTTGCCATGGTAAAATCAAAAGATATTTCCCATTGTATTGATGAGATATTTCAGAGGATTAACCATGACTTAACTGAGCTGTGTGATGGTGTCCAGCTTGTCACTGCAAATGGTGAGAGGACAATTTATGGGGCACTTATGTCTGTGTGTGGAGACACTCTAGCTCAGCATGAAGTGGCTGGATTTAAGATAGGAGTGGGATTTGCCTACAGTAAATGCAGGCACTGCGAATGCAAGTTTGAAGACATGCAGGAGCAATTTAATGAAGATTTGTTTGTTAAAAGGACAATGGCAAGTCATTACAGGCAATGTGATGACATTGAGAAGGCAAATACTGACTTTCTGAAAGAAAATCTAAAAATGACATATGGCATAAACAGGAGAAGCAAATTAACAGAATTTCCTCACTTTGATATAATCAATCGAACCCCACAGGACATCATGCATGTCATTCTTGAAGGGGTTGCCCCTTATGAAATAAAATGTGTTTTAAAGCATCTTGTGCTTTCAGGGCATTTGGACTTAGAAGTATTCAACAGTGCAATTATTTATTTCCCTTATTCTCCTATGGATGCAAGGGATAAACCTTGTCCCATATCTGTCAATACACTGTCATCAAATGACAATAAATTGAAACAGTCAGCTGGGCAGATGCTGGTTTTGTTAAAGATCCTGCCATTTCTCATTGACAAAATTGGAGAAAATGATTACACACAAATGCTACTTAAGTTGTTAGAGATAGTCAAAATTCTGTTTTCACCTATTATTGCTCTCTCAACTCTTTCAAGGCTGAAGCTTTTAATAGAGCAACATTTAAAACATTTCAAACAGCTGTTTCCAGATGCAAATATTATACCTAAACAGCATTACTTGCTGCATCTTCCTTCACAGATTAAGGCACTTGGTCCTGCAGTGAGGCATATGTGTATGCGCTTTGAGTCAAAGCATTGCTTTTTTAAGCAGTGGGCTTTGAAAAGTAGTTTTAAAAATATCTGTAAGTCTCTTGTGAAGCACAACCAACTTTATGAATGTAGTCAGAATGTGCATGAGAAACATCCAATTTTTTCAAGTGAAGTTGACATGGGCCCAGCCTCTGAGGTGAAAGATGCTCACTATGTTGAAGGAAAGATTAAAGACTTCTTAGGAATAGAGCATGTCGAACATATAGTTTCAGTACGGTGGATTATGCAACATGGAAATAAGCATACATGTGGAAAATCTTTGGTTATTTCTAATGTTATCAATGATACTCCAGAGTTTGCACTTGTGAAAAACATTTATATTTTAAATGCGTCAGTGTATTGTTTTGAATGCCAGCCTCTCTCTACAGTTGGGTGGAATGATCATTATTTAGCTTATGAAATAGAAGTTCCCGACCTAGCGCAAGCCAATATTTTCATGGATGCTGAAAAGCTTGTTGATTATACACCATACTACTTTGTTAACTTCAATAATAGCATGTACATTCCCCTGAAGTATGAGCTCACAGATGTCATCAAACATCATTCTTCATGAGTCTTTGAGTGGGGTACTTGTGCTGATTTTTTTTTTTTAAGGACAAACACAATTGATGACAGCATTTATTTTTACTTGTTACTTTTGGAATAATGTGGTGCAGTATGTATGAGTGTAACAGAACAGAGAAGGAAACATAATTCCAGCTTTTGCCTCTGTCTTTTTTACATATCACATGGTCATGGTTTGATGGAAATGTAAGAAATATAGCCACACTGTACTGCATTGTGAGTTGGGCGTTGCAGTTTTCAATAAAGCAGATTTGTTGTCTCAATTCAAGTTAAGTCTATTTCTTGAAACAAGACAATTCATCTTTTGCAAATAACACAGCAGCTTAAAAACCTTGTGAAATGTCACAAAAGCTTGTTTCATCTGACATATGACTCAAAACAAGATGTTTTCAAGACAGTTTCACTTAACAAGGTATTCAAGATGCACTGTCTAAAAACAAGTTCCTTTATCTCACTTAAATCTTGCTCTTTAGGTGATTTTGTCTTATATTAAGTGTGATAAGATATTTTGACTAGAAATTAGAAAAATATACTTGGCAAGATTTTGAGTTTTTGCAGTGCACCCACTGCACGGGACTGTGGAGGAGCTGAGCAGCTCTTTCAGTGGCAGACTGAGACACCCTCAGTGCAAGAAGGATCGCTACCACAAGGCCTTCATCTCCACTGCTGTTACACTGTACAACAAGACCCTAAAGTAACATGTGCAATAATAACCCCCCTTTGCAAAACTACGTGCAATAATCTCTGTATCAGCGTCACTTTATTCCCTGTAGCAGCGTCACTTCCTGACAACCTGCACTAGAACTGTAAACTTTTATTCAATTTGTATTTATTCTTATAACTCCATCCCCTTAAGATGTTTACTTTTACTTAATGTACATAAGATACCTCTTTTTACTATTTACCTGTCTGCACATTTCTTGTCTATTCTGCACACCCTGAGTGATCTTTCTGAATGACAAATGTAACAAGTGAATTTCTCCATTGTGAGATCAATAAATGATTATCTTATCTTATCTCTTATCTTAATAGTTACATTACTGTCTAATAGGACCTGCTTTATCTGTGAACACGTGAAATATAATTCAATATATTACGTTTCAAAAGCTGGCAACGACGTCGTAACGTCATCCAGTTCAGATGTTGATTTCACACGACAGACTCCTGCGGTAGGGCGCACGGTGGCTTAGTGGTTAGCACGTCTGCCTCACAGCAAGAAGGTCCTGGGTTCAAGCCCTGGGGTGGACACTTGGGTCCTTTCTGTGTGGAGTTTGCATGTTCTCCCCGTGCTGCGTGGGTTTCCTCCGGGTACTCCGGCTTCCTCCCACAATCCAAAAACATGACTGTAAGGTTGGTTGGAGTCTCTAAATTGCCCATAGGAGTGAATGAGAGAGTGAATGGTTGTCTGTGTCTCTGTTGCCCTGTGATGGACTGGCGCCCTGTCCAGGGTGTACCCCCGCCAAGCGCCCTATGAGAGCCGGAGATTGGCACCGGCAGACCCCCGCGACCCTGTCAAAACAGGAATAAGCGGGTAAGAAAATGGATGGATGGATGGACTCCTGCGGTAGGTTAGCAGTGGCACTATTCACTCACCATAGGTTAGGGTTATCAGTGGCACTATCCACTCACCATAGGTTAGGGTTAGCAGTGGCACTATTCACTCACCATAGGTTAGGGTTAGCAGTGGCACTATCCACTCACCATAGGTTAGGGTTAGCAGTGGCACTATTCACTCACCATAGGTTAGGGTTAGCAGTGGCACTATCCACTCACCATAGGTTAGGGTTAGCAGTGGCACTATCCACTCACCATAGGTTAGGGTTAGCAGTGCCACTATTCACTCACCATAGGTTAGGGTTAGCAGTGGCACTATCCACACACCATAGGTTAGGGTTAGCAGTGGCACTATCCACTCACCATAGGTTAGGGTTAGCAGTGGCACTATCCACTCACCATACCGCTCGCTGTTGATGTTGGGAGGAGAATAGCCAACGTGAAACCAACTTCACCGCGGTAAACACAGTTATAAGGACTGATTGGAATTTATCTCATCAATATCTCACCATCTAAAGAAGACACGAGCACAATCTCCACCTCTGTGTAAACTACACAGCTGGTTTTATCATTAGAGTCTATCAAACCACGCTAACGGAATTCAGTCACCAGTTAAACACAGTCACCACTCAAACTATAACACCGGCTAGCTAGCGGGCTAAAAGCTAACCACGTGGCATCGCTGTTTCTAGCCCATATTTAACAGTGAATAATAAGATGATCTGCTCCAGCTGTGTATGACAGTGTTGTGAGATGTGTCTAAGGTAGGGCAGCTCAGTGCGTAAATGTGTGTGGCGCGGGAGAGTGACGTAGGTGGGCGCGCGCAGGTGTCTGGAAGAGAGAGAGACGCGGAGACGAGGGAAATTCCTACACGGCGACTGGGAGATAGCTAGGCGAGTTAAAGTGTGTCAGAGAGGAATAAAGTGCAGCCTTGAAACAACGACACGGCCTGGTTCTTTTACGCGGGCGGTATCAACTCTGCCGAGCGGGTGTTAGCCCCGGAGGAGTAGCAGCCTCCGGCCCTGGAGAACGCGGATCTCCCCTGTGCCTTTCGACCACGGTTGGGAGGCTTAACAGGAAAGGTTTAACAATAAACTACAGGAACTTTAGCAATGACTGTATCTTCATCATCACTAAGTCCATAAACATGATGAACACAGACACGATGCTAACGTTAGCATCCTGTCTGTGTTCATGAAACCTCCACATCAGCCTAACTGCACTTTAAAACCATCAGAGGCTTTCAGTAAAACCATTAAAATAGTGTTTTTACTCTAAAACCATCAGTTAAACCATTAAAGTAGTGTTTTTACCTTCAGTCCGGACGGAAGGTGAACTTTAATCAGCTTCGGTGCTCAAGAAGTGATGTCTCCGTGTTCACAGATAGTAAAAGATGGAGGAGGAGAAAACACGATCTGTTCAGCGCATGCGCGGAGACTACGTCACTTCCTACACTTGTAAAAAAAAAAAAATAAAAAAAAAAAAACTAATAATATTCTGCCGTGATATTTTTAATGGAAACGACTGTAAGACATTTAAAAAATATTGTTATAATATATGTGTAAATATTTTACTGTTTTATGGTGTGTTTAATTGTTAATTGCAAAAAAACATAAAAAACCCTGATTTAGACGTTCACACTCGTAACATGCTTGTCAAGATGGATTCATCCATATACCAGCAGCAAATAACACGTTAATAAAATAATTACAGATGCTAAAATAATATGATTATACTAATAGAAAATAATAATAAATTTATGAGTTATTTAAATTTTGTTTCAAAATGTAACACTCCTTCAACTGGCAATGTTTATTTCAATGATCAGATTTATTTATTTTTTTTTTTTAAAAGAACAACACACATTCATAAACGTTTCAGTAATAATGTGATTGATAATTAATTACAATTATGGTGTAATTACAATGGTAATTTAAAAAAATCTGTTGCTGTTGTAATTCTAATCAAATTGTAAATGAGTTCAAATAATTGACATTGTAATTGTAATTGGCATGAAAATTCTATAAAAATTGTCCATTACAATTGAATGCAAAACTGGGGAACCATGTTATAGTTCTATGTACAGTTCTACACATCTGTAATTAACAATTATTCAAACATATTTTATATCACATAAACTGCTGGTCACTGTAATCGTAAATGAATTGTGATTGAAAACGTAATTGTAACTGAAAAATGTAATTGACCCCGACCCTGGATCAGGGGTTTTCAACTGGTCTCACCCTAGAACCCACATTTTACCACAGTCAATAAATTGTGACCCACTTTTTTTTTTTTTTAGAATTCAACCAAACAAATTTATTTTTTCAAAAATAGCTGCTGAAAACACACATATATAATTTTTTATTTTTAAAAAAAATATAAATATATATTATGTACAACATACATTTCACAGAATGTTTGTCAAAAAATGTTTCTTTAAAATAAGAGATAAGTCAAAATGAGAGACATTAGGTATTTATTTACTTTTGACGAGCTGTCTGCGACCCAACCAGTTCAGGTTCAAGACCCACTTTGAGCTCCAGACCCACCAGTTGAGAATCACTGACGTAGATTATACAGTGTTTACCAGTTATATAAATAAAGAGATTTTTCAAGCCTTTTTCTTTATCTACAAACCTTTTCAAAATAAAATAGTAACATGCTGACTTTGTGATAAATAGTAAATAACACAGTTTAAATAAATCCAGTGATGTTTGGTTGAACCTGAGGAATTATTTACATTTTATTTTTTATTGACAGATATTTTAACTTATTTTGAAAAACAACAGGTTTTGCCGCTGGGTGGCGCTGCTTTATATACTTGGGTTGGACGGACACGCCTCCGTTTCTTCTTCTCCACTTTTCTCCTAGTTTGGAGCAAACATTCCTTTACACAGGTGGTCGTGATGACGTAGCTCAGCCTTCATCATCATCATCATCATCATCATCATCACTGTCCGTCTCACTCAGCTTCATTTCCCTCCATAATATTTCTTCTTCTTCTTCTTCTAGTTTAACGGTAGTCATCATCCAGCTCTGTCCGTCCTCCATTTCACTGCTTTGTTCCTGACTCTAGCTGGTTGCCAGATACAAACGACGATTCCCCGCATGAAATATGTTGAATATCCACAGAAATGCCCCAAAAACCATCCGTTCATCATCCAAATAAAACATAAATATCACCTTTAACCAACGTTAAACTGTTTGATCACGAAGTTAGTTTTTTTATAATCTCACAATCAGCGGGAAAATACTCAACTTGGCAACCACTCAACTGTCGCGCTGACGTTACAACCAACTTTTTATAAACTTTATGACAAACCAGTCAGAATAAATGTGTTTAATGGTGATTTAAGAGTGAATAAAGTAGTTACAGCCTGAAGGATTTGGTCTGTGGATGATTTAATGGAAATTTGTTGAGTATAAATTAATTTATGAATAAATTATTATTGGTTTGTTCTCAGAAACAATATATATTTTAGATTAATATTGTACGAGTAGTGAAAATAAAGTCACTGTGTAAATCACATTAAATCAACAGTTGCTTTTGCCTTGTTTAATTTTTTTTGTTGTTGTTTTTATTATTATTATTTTATATATATATATATATATATATATTTTTTTTTTTTTTTTTTTTTTTAAGGAAATTTCATAATTAAGCAGGCATTGAACCATAATGTTTTTCTTCTTCCTTTGAAAATAAGTTCTTTTTTTTTTACAAGTTATTAACTCTGATTTTAGTAAAAAAAATATTCTGATGATATATTTGTGTTTGCTGAAAGCTAAAGAAAGTCAATTTAAACTGTTAAATAATATCTACACATGTAATGATTTCTTACATCAAATGTTTATTAAATGAGATCCTTTATTTGTCCCACAAGAGAAATTTTGCATTTCAGTTTCATCTCCGTCCAAGAAACATGAAAACACAATCACATATAACATGGAGGACAGGAGGTATATTTATATTTATAGTAAGACAGTTGAGCTTTGTTTTGTTTTTGTTTTGTTTACATGTAACTTACGGTACACTTAAAAGATGTAACCACATTTGATATTATTTTATAAGTAATTGTTTTGTTGCCACTTATTATTATTATTATTATTATTATTATTATTATTATTATTATTATTGTGTACTTAGTAAAAGTAGTCCTGTGAAAATACTATTGTAGAGGAGCGGAACCTTCGGCACTATAGATTGCAGTTCCCCGGTTACATTAGTGTGGACTCACTTCCTGTTTCCGCTCATACGCAATCTGGGAAAAAACGAGTGTGCATCGTGATTCCTACTCTAACACTCTACATGTACTTTACAGGTTAGTGCTTGGTTTAAAACAACTGTTAATGAAAGCTTTAGGCTTTGTATTACTTTATAAGTCACTTTGTTTTGATAAGTTGTGCAACTTGTGATGTCAGTTTTATAGACTTTAACAGCGGTAGAGCCGAGCCGCCTCGCCACGGTAGTATCGCGATCATTAGTGTAATTCCCGCTATAGTTAAAGGTATTGTGGACGATGTTTAAAAAAAGAAACGCCCTCTCCACATTTAAAAAAAAAAAAAAAAACGCGCATGCGCAACACACCTACGTGTGCGGGAGAGCGTGCACGAGCCCCGTTTTCCTCGTGCACAGCTCTGTTTACAAGTTGGTGTGGACATCGGTCATACAAGCTTACCTTAAGTCGTGTGTTCCTAGAATATTCCTTTATCCTAGTCAGCAACCTATTACCCTAAGGTAATCCTCCTTTTTATCCCTAACCTTATGCCATGGCTCTAGCCCTAAGACCTCAAATGCAGAGAACCCAAATCATCTGTAGTGTAGGTGAGATGCTTACCAGAAGGATGATGAAAACTCAGGAGATCATCAGGTAGGTTGAAACAGAAGTGGTTTTTTATTGAACATATAAAAATATGCTCAAGGTCTCCCTGACGTCTGACACAGCAGACGTCCCACAGAGGAAAGACCCCGAGCTGAAAAATCTCCCAACATTTATACTGTGTAATGACGTAGATAAACAGTTGATTGATGGCTTCTTATCTTTTTCCACGACTCTTCCAGCAGGTGTTGTAGCGCTCACGGCTCGCCTGGCAGGTGGCTCACTGATGTGATGGTCCTCCAATCTTATCTTATCTTCTCTGACCTACTTTAGCGATCACAGTTTTCTTAGATCAAACACAGTTTTCTTAGATTGGCAGTGGCTGCCTCAACCTCTTATCTTATCTTCTAACAGGTGTTCATACTCAGTTCATTATTTCAACTTTTATCTTTCTTAGATTGGCAGTGGCTGCCTCAACCTCTTATCTTATCTTATAACAGGTGTTTATCATACCCAGTTTAATATCCAGTTCAAAAACACAGCCACTACTTTTACTGAGCTACAAAAAATAATAAAATCTTTTAATAAACCAGTGTGAAAGTAATAAAATCATTTAATAAACCAGTGTGAAAATAATAAAAATCCCTTAATAAACCAGTGTGTGTTTGAAGCATGGTTATATGATTTATTGCAGCATGTTAACATGAATATACCGGGGGACTCCATTATGCATTACACCCCCCTTTGAAATTATGTAGCATCATTTCAACACATCACAGGTAAAACATCAAAGAATAAATGTAAAAATAATAAGAAAAAAGAGAGGTGACGGTGAGAATCAAATACAGCCATAAAGGATGCAAAATCACATCTCATTACCATTACCGAAATTTGGCAGACAGACATAGTGGCGAGGGCACTGTTTTTTAGCTGGGGGAGGAGTCTCCGGTCCAAGGCTGTCGCGCTTAGCCGGAGGACGAAGCTGAGTTTCTTTGCCTGTGGATGTAACCACAGATGACTGACATGCCCCACCAGCGAACTCCTCCGCTAGAATGACATCCAGCTCATCCAGGCCATCACCAACGCCCACCACGGGAGAAGACACACCACTCTCACCACCTGACTCCTCCAACGGAGCACACCAGTCGAAATCATCTATCTCTGGAGGCTGGCCATTCAGATACAACTCCTCGATGGCTTCAGCTATCTCAGTGTCGGTGAGGTCATGCAACTCCGGCAGCGGCGGTGTGGTAGTGTCAAAATTCCACACCTCATTGGCATCACCCCAAACCTCCTCCACCTTTAAACCGCCTACAGCCGTGCCACTCCCCCCTGCGCCATCAACAGCCACTCCGAACCCCATGTCCGTCTCACTATCGCCACAACATTCTCTATGTGGCGACAACACATTGCCAATTGCAGCCATCCGACTAGGACCAGGCTGCATTTCATCCTCACCCTCATCCTCAGAAGGACAAGCAGAAGCGAGGCTTTCCTCCTCACTGCTTTCCTCCACCTTAACATTTCCACTGCTCTCATTTTCCCCCATCATCATAGCCGGCGGGTAGTGGGCTTCTAAAGCCCCTTCCCAGATGGATTCTTCCAGAAGAGAGACCCAAGATTTTCCCGGGGCATAAGGCTTGACTCCACCTGGACCTGGCAGCACGCATCCCTGTCCACCTCTACCACAGTCTCTCCTGAAATCAGTTAAGAACCGGTCGCCAATGTCCACTGTCTCACCCAGCCTTCTCACCAGGCCAACTGCCTCGTCATTGGCCTCAAGCCAATATTCCTGTGTCCCCAAATGGAGTCCTCCCTGCATTGCCACCCTAGCGCCGGATACAATGTTGGCGAGGAAAGGTTTAACATTTTTGGACCCAAATGGGTAGTTTCCTAGCGGCAAGTGAAATCTCAGGGATTCTTCGCCATCCAGCCGGACGGCATCCTGCATCACATCCATCTTCCCTAACATAGCATTAACAGCCATATCCCCTCGATCATTGTATCTCACCCTTGCCAGCTGAATAGTCCCGTCATACGAGACCGGTTGCGAGCACCATCTAGCGGAGCCTCTGAGGCTCCACCAAACCGACTCATCCAAGCTGTGGTTTCCGGTACTTCCTCCCAGACGGTATGCACTCCTCCTGTCCCCCCAGTGGAACGGAGGACTAGGATACAGCAAATACAGTCTCTCTCCATAAAGCCAAAAAGGCATTTCTCCATCTAGTGGGTCGATGAGCAAGTCCAATTGCTCAACCCCCATCCGTGGAGGCTCGTCCATCAAAGGCGCGTGTAGATTACCCTTTTTTCCCCAATGTATCATCCAGTCGTCACTGGAGGGAATCTTGATCCCTCTCGGCAGCGGCCCTGGATGTGCGCGCAACGGAAACTCGTCAAAAACATAAGGTTTTCCTCTTTTGTTTAGATCCAATATGGTACCCACATACTCGTTTTGCCAATTCTTGGTAAGGATCCCCTTACGCCTCACTATGGTAACCTGTGGTGTACGTTTCTGTAGCTGTGTCTGGTGAATCCTCATCCAGACCCCGAAGGGCAGGTTTATCGCTGTCCCCTTCCGCTGCTGATACGGCACTTGTCTTAAATAATCACGAAACATCTTTTTGTCGACTAAAGTCTTGTCCCACAAAACTGGCCGTCTTTCCTTATCAAGTCTTTCTTTTCGATTACGATAAATGTTAATAAATGCATACATAAGTGTTGGTTCGCCTCCTCCGACCGCCTTCTCTGTTTCTCTGACGGGTGCCCAGAGATTAGTATCCGTACCCCACTTTATCTCCTGGTACTCCTTCATTCCTCTCCACCATTTTCCACGAGGTTCCGGGATCCCAAAACTCCGAGGCACCACGTCAGCGTCCTGTAATGATTACACAGAGAAACGCGCAAGGCCTACATTACTACCTTGTGCATTCATCACAGGCTCTATGCGTACTTCAAAATACGCTTTAGAGAAAGAGAGAGGGGTTCTTAGATCCAATTTCTGTCCCGCAGTAAAAGCTATAAAACAGGACGCTATCCAGACCGTGGGCTGAGCAAGGGCAATATTTAATATGCCCATTGCCAGGAAACATCCCCAGACCACGGCCATTCCCCTGACATTTCTGGAGTGTCTTTTCTTCCCCCAGACATGCCAGCATGAGGCTACAAAAATTGCAGCCCCTACTATGTAGCATCCTGCCCCAATGAATCTGTACACATTGGGAAGTTCATAAAGCACTCTAAGGCAAGTCAATACTATGTCCATTGCATAGATTACAACTGCCCCCATCCAAGCGTGATCTTCATATCCGTTAAGCGGAATCCCACACTGTGTGAGAAAGAGAATTACCACACTTGAATGCATTGGAGTAATACCCAAAAGAAATCTATTCATCAATCCCTTTATCAATATCATTATCATGTTAAGCATCGTCTTTCCCAACTCAACAGGATTTTTCTTGTCTGAGATGGCAAAGAGGATCAATACAATCTCTAAAATGTTAGCCCACTCACAGTCTCTGGCTTCCCAGCTTGCGTCTGTGGTGGGGCCGACTATGGAGTTGTTAGTCAACATCTCACAGGTGGCGTTTCCAATCAGAGTTATTGTAGCAGGAATCTTTGTAGTTATACTCACCGGGTGAGTGGCCTGTGGTTTAGGTCCCAGATGCGCTGGAGAAGCCATTTCGTCAGCGTCAGGAAAGAATCTTTTATTCTAGGCAGTATTGGCTCAAGAGGATAGTTCAATCTTTGGAGGTGTGCAGATGATGGCAGCCCAGCAAAGAGTGAGGCTTCAAACACAGCCACCACCGTTTTTATAGGGCTGACACCACCCTCACCCTCCCACGGCTGTGCACCAAAACTTCAAAGCGGGATGGGGCCTCTCACACCTGCGCATCTGTCCCGTTGCTCAAGGACAGATAAGACAGACCAGCAGCCCCTCCCTTTTTCTCCTTTTTCTTAGTTATTTTCTGTTTAAGCCTTTTAGCCTCTTCTATTGTCAGATTATCATTTTTTGCTTGTGCTCGCCTCAGTCTTTTCCTGATTGCTGCCCTACAAGGCCAACAGAGACATCTCCATACAGGTTTACACACATAACAGACTTTAGCCATTATTCCTATAAGGATTATTAAACCTATGAAAAACAAAGCCCATTTCATGTAAAACCATGACACATTCCACCAACCTGTGAAGCTCTTCCACCAACTCGTAACTCTTTTGCCTAGCGTTATCACTCCTCCTTTGGCAGCGTGCCATCCTGCAACAACAGTATCTCCTAATCCAGGACCGTTCCTAGCAATTCTCCATTGTCTTACAACCTCAGTTCTATCCCGCCTACAGGAAAATATTCCTCTGTCTTCGTGTTTATACGTAACATCAGTAGTATTGGGCCTAATTAACCTCTTATATGAACACCCCGCCAAAGGCAGTACTGCACATTCTTCCTTATCATATATGACGTCCCACCAACATGTCAGATTAAAGGGTATATACCATGGTGACTCCAGTGACATACGGTCTGTATACTTAATTAATTCCCATACCCATTTTTTATAGTTTTCAAATTCTCTTTCATCAGTGCGAGATCCATTCATCTTATCATGTCTACACATATAAGACTGAGTCCACCCCCACCTATTATACATAAGCACCCCTGGTTCCAACCCTTGGAGCCATCCTACGGATGCAAAATGTTTAGGCCAATGAGGCAACCTCAGTCTTGCTGTGGGTTTCACACATGTCGACTCCCTATTTCCTGCCAATATCCATGAGGCCGCAAACTCTCTTCCTTGCTTCCTAGCACTACTAAGTAGTGCCTTTAGACTTCTTTCACTTCTTGTTTTAACATGAGCACATTCCCAAGTTGTGTTGTGAACTACTTCATGAGTAATGAACCAGTCAGAGGAAATATTCCTCCAACCTCTCTCGGTCACACAATAAAATTGCTCACCTTCCGGTCCTAACATCACTCTTTCTTGTATTTCGCCCCACCTCATCATGGGATACTGGGTTTGTGGCGCCAAGGGAACCCATGCTATCATATCGTCTCCCGCCTGGTCAGCCTTTCCCCTCTGTATACCTTTCATTAAAACATATGACCATGGGTTTATCATGGTCCACCATTCGTGACCATGTATGTCCCACGTGAACCCTGTGTCTGCAAGGGTTGCGTTGGGGTTACTCAGAACTGATTTAAAATATTTAAATGGGTAGGAATATATCAAGCTCCTCTCACTAGAATACAATGTAGTAGCCGATGCCGGAAATAGAGTTTGTATAGTGTCCGCGTGAAAGATTTTCTCTTCATCTTCTGGATAAGGTTTATCATATTTTCTAACAGTATGCAACATTCCTGGTTTTAATATTTTAAACTTTTCACCGCTCCTGTCTTGGTTTGCTGGGGCAAAACCAAGATCTTCATAGTTTTTTTTTCTGTAAAAAACTTCCCCCATTGGGTTCTTTCTATTGTTATTTCTCCTTGAAATTGAGTTGCTCTTTCTTTCCTAATTAAGGCTTGCTGGTAGTTTGTTACCTGCAAATCCCAGGTTGTATCTTGGTATAGCCTACCCCATTTAATTCTTTTTAACTTCCCCCAGACATCACTGACATCAAGATTCCCTATATTGGAATATAAAGGTAATATCTTCATTTTGTCAGTATGCTCTTTTGGAAGCCAGTCTAGGCTGTCTTTTACTGTGTCTGATTCTTCTTCTATTATTTCATCAGAATACCAATTCCTTTTCCAAGCCTCTTCCTCTGTATACGGCTTGCCCGTGTGATCATAGAACTGCAGGTTATCTTTTTCGTTGTGATCATTCGGTGGGTAAACTGCTATCCTGTGAGTTGCTTCACTCTTATTGCCCGGATTGACATAAGACATTATATATGGAATTACCAACACTCATATCTTCTGAATCAAAAGATTCCACTGGGTTCTCATTACCTATTATCATACCAGCTAAATTAAACCAACTCCATGCCTCAAAAAATACCGTAGAATCAAGCTCTGATTTCTTCCTTATGTCGGACAATTTATCTGGTAGATGAGAACTACACTCATACATTGCTAACTCCCAATCTTTACCTCGGTATGGCCATTTATTGTCGTTACACTTCCAAATTTTTGTATTATCCTTTTGGACCTCATCTCTGCAACCTTCCGGTTTCATTATCAGCTGATAAGCCCATTTTACTTTAGTTAAATCTTCTCCAGTTTTTCCTTGTAGACAACTTTTAGCTTTTTTCCACCAAACTAATTCAGCATTTTTTACCCATCCCTTGTAACCATCCTGTGTCACCATAGGCAGGGCAATTCCCACAATTTGCCTAAAACAACTTCCACGGCTGTCCCAGGGGTTCAAGGGTTCTCTTCTATCATTATAGCGAGTTTGACAAATTACCTCATTTTTCTGGTATTGATCTAATTTTGAGTACATAAGCCTTCTCTGCACTCGGGGAAATTTATTCATAAACGTATTTAACTCACTATCTTTTTCCTTTTTACTGTTATAACGACTATAAGGCCCAGCCTTATAACCTTCTGCTCGTAATACAAAGAGATCCCAGTGCCAATAAACTCCTTTCAGCGTCCACTTTTGTGAGTGGCATGACTCTTTCTTTCTATCACAAAAGTCCCAGCTTTTCCCTGAATACATCCTCGGATAATGTGTTGTTTCGATATGCATATCAGGAGGTGTGGGAGAGGCCCACGCAGGCTGAGAATTATCCTGATTAAGAAAAAAACATCGTTTCACTTCTTCTATCCAGAATGTTTCATCTGCTAATTTATCTGCCAAGACTATTTTATTTATTACATCTATTATATAAGTCTCTTCTTGAGCTTCATGGGGGGCTTCTGGGATATATATGACACAATGTTCTTCATTAGCCTTTACAAACATCGCCTTTAAGGAATAATTGCCTTTTATTCCATACTGTCTCCACCATAAAGGGCCCCATTTTTTCTCAGTTTTTCCTGACATCCTCATTGTAAATTTTTGTGCTTGAACTTCACCATATTTTAAATCCCACATTATACTTTGGTTTCCTGACATGCCATGCCAAAGAGAATTTCCCTTAGAATCATAATCAAGCTGCATTATTTGCAGAGTCTTACACTCTTTTCCGTCATTGGCTATGAGTGTGTCATTTTTCATTATTTTCCACACGTTTTGGATTATGGCAGCCAGCCAGAACATGGACCCAGTGCTACATCCTTTGTCTAATTTGGGATCAATTATTCCCGGATCCAATTTATCCGTACTCCTCCTAAATCGTACTTTTCCTGTTGTCATATTCATTTCACGATGAAGGTGAGCACTATATCGCGGCACTGGTTTCCCTGCTTTATCCAAAAAGCCTCGTTCCAGTATAGAAAAGTCCACTGTGCTATACGAGTGCTCAATTATATGTTGGGGGTAGGTTATATTATCAAACCTTTCCTTAGTGATGCTCTTTGTCAAGGGTACATTCCACACCGTGTTGGAATTAACCTTTTGACAGGTGCGGCTTATTTCAAACTTTTTATCTTCCCATTCTTTCCCTCTACGGGCGATATAGGAAAATGCCGTATAATTACAAGTGATGTTTTTCTTTTCTTTCTTTATTCCGGTCAGTTTCAAAGTCATTGGCTCCTCAAGCTTAGCACTGAATGCCAGCATTCCTTCCTTGGTTTTATTACTTATTTTATTCACTATCTCCTCCCAGGTAGTTAACTCACTATCCTTTTGGGATGGACTTCGATTTTTATCGTGGTGTATTTCACAGCGCTGGAGATAAGCCACTTGACTCATATCCCTCAGTTTTATCATGGTTTCATTATCACAGCACGGACCATCATAGAGCAGAAAAGGAATCTCACACACTCTATAAATAGATGGGACTTTCCATTTTATCCCACACTTCCATTTTTCTTTTACTTGGGATATTTCTTTCCGTCTCTTTCCTGCTGTTGCTTTTAACAATGTGGTTTGCCTTGTTGTTACTTGTGTAATACGTTGAGTTGTTGCTTCTTTATTTTCTACTGGCGACCTGGATGCCTGAACAATTTCATCTTTGATCATTATTTCTTTTTGTCTTAGTTCAGGCTGCAGAGGCGGGGGAGTGTTTTCAGCCTGTTGCTCCTTCTCAAGGCTTCTTAGCTGAGGGTTTATTGGCACCATGCCACGCGGCATGGGCAGTGGAGGGAACAGAGTTGTGCAGGCTCTAATTATCTCAGCCTCTCTCGTCTCTATCCCCACTTCTCCCCTTTTCATAGCCTTTTTAGCTGCTTCATATGGTTTCATTTTACCTTTAGCCACGTTTCTAATATCTCGCCATTTGTCTATTTTCCATAGGAGATTTCTTGCCTCCAGCGTCATCCTGCCGTTTCGCCACAGTCTCATTCTGGCGATATCTAAAAAATAACAACAACACATACCTAACCTATTAATGGCTACCTTAAACGGGGTAACACTGGGATAAAATTTTAATTTATTAATCTATTACCACCCCCCTTCCCAGTGTTACTAACTCCATTTTACGCCACTGTCTCCTCATCCGAGTCTAACTCGGGAGCTTTAATAGTTCCCTTTTTTCTCTTAAGCTTCATCCTTTTCCACAGCGACACTTTCGTCGCACCAGGCATAGGGGGCGCCATCGGTGGATCGATAAACGTGGGATCCATTTCAGTCTCCCAACTATTTTTTCCTTCCTTCTTCGCCTTATCTATTCTATTATTGAAAAACCTAACTCTCCTACGGCGCGAAGAGGAAAGATGGGCAACTCTTGTGACGTCATCACCCGGCTACCTTCAATCCAAATTTTAGCTGCCACGGCAATCATAACTGATGCCTCATTCTTTTTGTTCCAATAATGTTGTGTCAGCTTTTCCAAAACCACAAACATCTTACGGAAAACATCCTTCTCACCCTTTTTCTCAGTAAGGATATTCGACTGAGAAACCACAGAAAACACTCTCATAGGCGTCTTAGCCGGAGCTACGCTCCCACTAGTGATCCAATCTTTGGAGAATCTGCTAGATTGCTGAGGAGACCAAGCTCTGACTGATCCCCTTTGGGTATCAGAGCTACTCCCTGTCATAATTTCACTCAGAATTTCGCCCACTGTAGTTAATACTGTTTCATCCCTAAGCAGCCTTTTACTTTTTCGCCTAATTACAGGAAGTCTCCAATTATCTGCTAACCCTGTAGCGATGTCAGATTTCACTGAGCCTTTCCATATGTAGTCTCCACACATCACCGCTGCAGCATCATGGGGCTCGACTCCAGCCATTACTGCATGAGGAAAGACACAATGAGTACTGGGGTAAAACCTGGCACCCCCCTCCTCTATCGGGCGATGCACATAACGTGGCCCTACTCTGTGTGCCAACAAGCCAGCAGGCTCCAACCTACACCGGTTGTCACACAGAATAAATCCCCCATCCTTGCCGGAACAGCAAACACAAGGGGACCCATGGCTATCCAGCCGTCCACACAAAAACCTCTGGCCACATTTTTCCCAGCACTCATAACAAAATGACACCCTACAACTTCCAGCCTACTCAACCCCCTTCAGATTTCCGTGAGTTAGGTGACCATGTTGTATCACCCTGTTCTTCCTAATTCCCATCCATATTAAGGCAAACACCTCACCACCACACAAGACGCAGGCACCGGGCACATACTCAGCCGCCATTGCCCTCTCACCTGGAGCGTGACCCGGCCATAAAATACGGGTCACAATTCCAGACTCAAGGGGGGCAGCCAGCAGCACCAGCCCCATAGTCAAATGTGCCCTGTCGGGTACAGCATGACCAAGACTCTGCACTGCCCCAGACACATCAGGAGGTACCCATTCCGCTATAGCAACAGAAGGGGTATTTGCCATCTTCCTGATGAACGCCGGGACATGAGATCTAACCATGGCATCCCTATCAATCTCTAACGGCTCCACCTCGGAGACGCATTTTGAGTCTGACCTGCTTGGGATGGAACTTTCGGCCATCCTTAACATATATTACGTTACCCTCTTGTCGATCGACCGTTAATACCTCCTTAGTCTGGTTTATCCACACCTCGTCGCCTTCCTGCAACAGAGGGTGGCCATGATAAGGGTATGTTACCGGGCGACGCAATTTAGGCTGACTCAAACCTTGATTGATAGTATACAAGTTTTTCAGGGGTCCACCAGTCTTTGCCTATTATGGATATAGCTTCCTTGCTACTCCTCACGGCCCTTTCCGCCACACCGTTTGTGTTGGATTGATACGGTATAGTTAACGTGTGTCTAATGCCTAGGTTTGCCAAAACCGTTTGGAACCTATTTCCCGAAAACATCGTCGCATTATCACTACGTAACTCCTGTATTGTCTGATTACCCTCTAAATAACTCAACACGCATCTTTCAGCTTCATTTTGAGTCTCATGATTTATTGGGTAAACGCGAGTGTTCCCTCCAGCGTTATCAGCTATAACAAGAAACATCTTGTATTTCCTATATTTCTTATCCAGGTGCCCCACATCCATTGATGCACTAACACCTGGAACATCCTCCCGGATGTACCCTTCATCGTATTTAATTGGAGCTAAGTTACCTTTTTGGAAACGTTTTTCACACTCGTGCCTTAGTTTGGGGAAACATTCCTCCAGGTTTTTGACATCCACCTTGTATTCTTTTAATTTTTTCTTTAATCTTTCAGTACCTGGATGGAGTAACATATCATGAAAATATTTTAAATATTGCATTCTATCCTCCTCAGGTATTATTATGACTCCTTCCTCATTTTTCCAACTATCTTGTAGGATTATATTAAATCCTCTTAATCCTTTCAGTTGCTTTGGAGCATCATTTCTATTTTGTACCAGATCATCCACTAATTGATTCCCCTTACTGTCATAATCTTGTTTGCCAGTATGGGAATTGACATGATCAATTATTACTCTTTTTCCTTGTAACAACTGAGCTACTAGTATCCAGTGTGTTTTATGTCCCAGGTCTTGGCCTCTATAATTCTGAAACTGTCTAGATTTCCAAAACCTGAGATTATTCCTTACACCTTCTACCACATACCAGCTGTCAGATATAATTTTATAATTTTTAATTTTCTTGACCTTCATGTGCTGTAATGCGTTGACTAATGCCAGCAACTCTGCTTCTTGAGCTGTTTTCCCTGCATATCCTGTTTTTTTCCATATTTGCTTATCATTTTTTTTTTTTTTTAAAAACAATAAATCCCCATTTTCCTGCTTCATCACGTGTAGTTTTGCTACCATCAGTAAATACTGAATAAATCCCATCCCATGGGATTTCTTTGTCCATCACCTCCATTACTTTTGGGTTAGGCTTATCTCCTAATACAAACTTCCAATCAGTGTCTTGTAGCATTAAAGTTCATTTTCCACATCTGCTTTGATAAGCTTTCGCGAACTCTACTGCTCCTTTGTGTACTTCTTTTGTTAATGGGTTTTGAGTTTCAACTGTCACTTTCCTGTGGCTGAATAAGTCACATATCTCTCGATATGCTTTCCAAAGTAATAACAATTCTCTCTCGATTGGAGTATATCTTATTTCCGTATTAGAATATTTGTGAGATATATATACAAAGGGCTTATCACTTCCTTCTTCGGTGGCTTCTATCCAGCCTCCTTCTTCCCACATTTCACTTTTTAGTCTAATAGGGTCAAGTCCTGTGACTGGTGCTAAAGGCTTGACAGCTGCCTTTACATTTGTTAAGACTTCTTTAAATTTAGATTTTTCTTCTGCTGTTAGTGGCCTATCTTTTTCCACTAGTTTTTTCTTGTCTTTATCCCATTGTCTAAGGCCTATTTTCACCGCCTCTATTTCTTTTACTAGCACCGGGTACCCTGGTATTCCTGACCTAACCCAGCTCATTTTTCCCATACATCTCTCCAATTCTTTTATTGTTTTAAGGAATTCTTTTTCCGCTTTTCCTAAAGGATATTGAGTTTGTTTCCCTGGCATAGCGCCTTGAATGACATAAGGCTCGGTTTTCATGAATCCTACATCATTCTTAAACTGTGCTACTTCAGCTGTTTTTAATATTCGTTTTAATTCTTTTTTGTCTTTTATATGTGATTTTTCAACCACTGAATCTATCACATCTGGTATGTTTACTTCTTTCATCCAGCGTGATTTTGTCATCATAAGCCAATCCACGTCTTTATATGCTATTAGAGGCGAGTCTCCTATCAAGACTGTCCTTCCTTTGAAACAACCTAAAGGCATTAAGCAGCGGTCGCCATTTGCTAACTGTACTTCCGCTTTCCCTGCCATTTTGTTTACCCATTTTTCCGGCAATACAGACATATCTGTGCCTGTGTCTATTATTACTCTTTGTTTTACTCCATTAATCAATATATATCCAATTATTTCCCCATTTTCGTGTATTCATCCTTTTATAGGATGTATATAGGATTTAGACAGTGGTTCTCAATCTTATTTGGATCGTGACCCCTATTTTAATATCACATATTTCTGATGACTCCAAAGACTTCTTTTCCTTGTAGAATTATTTTTGGATTATGTTTGTTATCCTGTGTTACAAATACATAGTAGGCAGGATCAGCGACAGGTTGTGCAGTTCAGATTTTATTTTAACTTTAGATTTATATTTGGCAAAATGAAAGTATGGAACACAATTGTTTGATATTGTGTGTTTTTAATTTGAAAAATAATGATAATTTCCAAGTTCAGTTAATAATTAAACAATGACTATTTAAATTCTACTATTTAAATTCCAAGCGACAACACTAGGGTAACGATCCCAAGGTTGAAAACCCCTGGTTTAGACTGACATAATCAGTTTTTTTTTTTTTTTTTTTTTTTAAATCTATTTATATTGTATATACATTGTTTATTCTTATGTTTGTATTTTTATGGGGAGCTCTATCTCATTACATGTTATGTAATGACAATAAAAGGCTATTCTATTCTATTCTATAATGTCTCGGATCTAGTTTCTTTATAAAGGATACTGGTGTATCTAATTCATTTACCCAGGTGACATAAGTATAACTTAAGTCTCCTGTGAAATTTTGAGCTGTTACATCATATATTTTTACCATACATTTTGAGGTTGCTATCCTCATTACACATCCTCCTTCAAGATGATCCACCATTTTAGATATAGTTGGTCCCTCTGGAGGGAGTGGTGAGTATGGGGTGTTTCTAATAGGACACTCCCCATCTCCTTCTTGCGACCAATCATCTTCGTCATCAGTCACTAAAGGGCGGAACCTAGACAACTGTATTTGAAATTTGGGTATTTGTTCTTTCTCCCTCGAGGTTCCTGGTTCTGATATTGACAGCACTACCCGTGCTACGATACCTGGACTGATTTAGCTCTCTTTTTCCCACTGAACCACTGGGACCTTCAGTGGCGGATAAGATAGTATTGGATTCAATCTCATTGATCTTCTCCTGTTGTTTGGTGAGTAGCTCTCGGTTTTTGTTCTACCGTGCCTGCTGAGGCGCTTACTAGCTCACTCATCTTACCCATCATTTGATGATGTTCTCTCTGACACTGCCCCCTCAACTCTTTTCGGGTCATATCTAAGTCATCCTCTTCAAAAGGGGCTGACGATAGCGGATTGTCCGCTATAATTTAAGTCACAATCTTATCTAGCTTTCCCGGTCTTTCCGCGTCAGCTATTTCATCATATTTTGGGGGATTAGGTTCATATTGTGGTTTTAACTGCTTTGCTAGTTGTTCTGAACCCTCGTCCAGATCAAGATAAAGGCTGAAGATATTTTCTTCTTCGTCTACTGGTTTTTTCTTCTTTTTCTTACTTTTTTCCGAGTCTGATTTTCCGGAAGGGCGTTTCTCTATTCTTCCATTTGCATTCACCCTCCAGGGGATGCTTTCCTGTGTAACTATCTCATATCGATTGTCATATGTATTAGATAGTAAAGTGAAGGCGTTTTGAAATTTACTTTCCCCATTAACTAACCAGATTACTTTCCTATCTGGATTATCTCCTAACCAATTCAAAATAGCGACTACAATCGCTAGGCGGGCGACTGCCTCAGGATATCTATAGGCACCGTCTCCCCATGTAGTCGTAATCACTGTATTAGTGGTGACTTTACTAAATACTTCAGCTAATACCTCATTCAATTGGTTCACACATTCATCGCCCTTTTTTTTATTCATAGGGTTCATAATACCCGTTGATTATATGGGCTATTCCCAAACTTCCTTTTTATTTTTTTTTTTTTTTTTTTTTGAAGGTGGGATGTCAATTCTATTAGCACTAGGCACTGAATGGTTTCCCAAGGTATCCCTTTTTGCATAATCGGCATCCACCACTTCTCCAGAATAGAAAGTGGCAGCCCAATACGCTACACCTGCTCCATCCTTACCCCGCTTGTTTCTCGGGTTAAGCAACGTGCTTGTTGGTCCGGCTAATTCTGTCACTATAGGGTCCCCCCAAGGGAGCCTTTAACAGAACTATCCTGCCGTTATTAAAACGTACCGCATCAAATTATCGTACTGGTGGATCCCCTACTTGTACTACAGAAGACTGCAACCCTACAGAATTCCGTCGATGGGGGTCAAACCCCGGGGGCTGATACCCTTCAGCCATTAAAACTCCGGTTCGAACTCTATCGATCTACTAGGGAGCGGATGTGTGGACACCCTGTCGTACGTACTTATCCTTTAAGGGGACCCATAGGCTTCCTGCCTATATCCCAGGTCTTCCCTTCCAGTATAAAAGATCAGCTCTTGGCCCTCACTGACCCCCTTATTTCTAAGAGCAGTTACCCAACTGTTTTATACTTTATTACTCAGAGAAGGACGGGCGGATTTCACAGATCCTAGTGACCCTTTCCAGGTATGTGAATATTTCATATGGCTTATGTGAGTTGATCAGGCTCACACCATGCTACGTATTCACACCACCCTTCGGTTACTCTCCTCACTCCCGTGCTCCTCAGAGCACCACAGCTAAACTCAGCGCAAAGCCTTCAAGTTTATTCCTTAGTTTCTGAGATTCCTTCTCTCAAGGTCACCTAGGGTTCAATCCTTGACTCAGTACTCCTCCTTTTTCCTGGACAAGGCCTCGATTGAAATAGGTGACCCAAGCATTGGGCGCCTAAGTCGTGTGTTCCTAGAATATTCCTTTATCCTAGTCAGCAACCTATTACCCTAAGGTAATCCTCCTTTTTATCCCTAACCTTATGCCATGGCTCTAGCCCTAAGACCTCAAATGCAGAGAACCCAAATCATCTGTAGTGTAGGTGAGATGCTTACCAGAAGGATGATGAAAACTCAGGAGATCATCAGGTAGGTTGAAACAGAAGTGGTTTTTTATTGAACATATAAAAATATGCTCAAGGTCTCCCTGACGTCTGACACAGCAGACGTCCCACAGAGGAAAGACCCCGAGCTGAAAAATCTCCCAACATTTATACTGTGTAATGACGTAGATAAACAGTTGATTGATGGCTTCTTATCTTTTTCCACGACTCTTCCAGCAGGTGTTGTAGCGCTCACGGCTCGCCTGGCAGGTGGCTCACTGATGTGATGGTCCTCCAATCTTATCTTATCTTCTCTGACCTACTTTAGCGATCACAGTTTTCTTAGATCAAACACAGTTTTCTTAGATTGGCAGTGGCTGCCTCAACCTCTTATCTTATCTTCTAACAGGTGTTCATACTCAGTTCATTATTTCAACTTTTATCTTTCTTAGATTGGCAGTGGCTGCCTCAACCTCTTATCTTATCTTATAACAGGTGTTTATCATACCCAGTTTAATATCCAGTTCAAAAACACAGCCACTACTTTTACTGAGCTACAAAAAATAATAAAATCTTTTAATAAACCAGTGTGAAAGTAATAAAATCATTTAATAAACCAGTGTGAAAATAATAAAAATCCCTTAATAAACCAGTGTGTGTTTGAAGCATGGTTATATGATTTATTGCAGCATGTTAACATGAATATACCGGGGGACTCCATTATGCATTACACCTTACAAAAGAAGATTTGCACTTTTCCCACTATGTCAGACTCGCCACCGGTAAGTGAAAATCTATTTTCAAAGGACCCGGTGCGCACCGGGCACGAGCACGTACGACGGCCTTTAGTAAACATGATTGACAATTAGGAGGACCAATAGTCTTGATGATCCACCCGGAAGCTAAACATCGTCTACAATACCTTTAATATATATAGCTAGAGGCACCGAAGGGTAACTGAATTTTGCACTATTTACATGGAAACCTATAGCACATTAAAGCTGCAGTATGTGTCAATTTCTGTTATTACAATAAGTCATCTGGAAATGTAATAAGCAGTTGATACGTATGGTTTTTGATAACAAAAGATGAGTGAACATGGAATTGCCCTTTATTTTGATTTAATTCATCATTGTTTGTACTGGATATTGAAAGCACTGAACTGTATTATTGTAAATGAGCTTCAAAGAGAGAATTAATATACGCAATCTGGGAAAAGATGATTGTGCAGCGTGGTTCCTACTCTTATACTCTAAATGTACTTTACAGACATTCTCTTTGTTAACATGGACACCGTGCCAGCCGGGGCCCGTAACATAAGCACACAAATATGGTACAGATTTCATTACAAGATTACATTTTTGGTCTGGATTCTGGTTTTCAGATTAATTTTGTTATGAAGAAAAGTTTTATTTTTGTAAAACTACATTTTTCATTCACAAAAGAATATATTTAAAGCTGCTTTCACATTTTCTAAATGAGTTAAACATGTTTTTAACTCATTAAGTTAGTGGTGAAAAGTTTTAATTACAGTTTTTCCAATTTTTAATTTACATAATGTACAAATATTTTAAGTGCCAAAAAATACAAATATAATATAAAGACAGGGATACAAAGTGGTGGATTTAGCGGTGCTGTTCCAATTTACTCCCCGACAAAAAAATTAAAGATGCCTGTGACACACACATAGTCTACTCAAAGAGTAAACAAACAATAAATAAATAACAAATATTTTTTTTTAACTAAAATTTGCTAAATAAAAATTGTTCTTATCTACAAATTCGATGAATCGATTAAATCAATTTTTTTGCCCAGCCATAGCTAGAGGCACAGGAGAGTAACTGAGTTTTGCGCTATTTACATAGAAACCTATAGCACATTAAAGCTGCAGTATGTGTAAATTTCTGGTATTACAATCAGTCATCTTTATTAGCTCTTATTAGGGGTGGGCAATATGGGAAAAACATCATATCACGATTTTTTATTTGTAAAATCACGATCACGTTTTTTTATTTCAAATCATTAAGACTGTTTTAAAGTTATTTACTAATAAAACAAATTAATTCACCTACTTAAAACTGTCGCCCTAAATAAGAAAAAATGAATAAAAGATCATTTAAGACACAGTCATTTTCTAATAATTTTTAAAAATGTATGTAAGTTATTTATCAAACTGGTTCCAAGTACAATTAACATCAAACAAAAAGGCTGACAAGTTATTTTAGTCTCAGTCTTTTTACTTTGTTTAACTAAAGTGGTGTAGCATTAGCATCACTTGCTACATAACAAGGCATCATATCAGTCTAGTGATTTGTTTGTTATTGAGTAACACACTCATAATAATAAAATCCTACTTTAAACAGTGTTTAAACGCCTCATTTCACACAGTTTATACAATCATATCCTTTATAAGATAAAACGTTACTGCTTTGGTTACATTAGGCCTGGGTGATATTACGGAGCGTATTTCTGACCTGTTTAAGCACTTAATAATTCTTTGGTGTCTGTAATGCTGACATGCTGACTAGTAGTGGTGCAACGGATCAAAAAAACAAACGGTTCTGATCGTATCACGGTTTTGATTCACGCATCGGATCATTTTTCAGATCAGCAGAAAAAAAAGAAAAAGACCAGACGAATAACTTTACTCTCCATTTATTTAGTAGAACACTTAGTGCAACATTTCTCTGCTCATTAAATACAAACAACATTTAACTTGAGGTGTCAATCCAATGCTTAAATAACATTTTTAATCATATAAAGTGTAATATAAGGCATGATACATCATCCTTTAAACAGGTAATTACATGTAATTACATACACATAAGTGTATGGAGAAAAAAAAACAAGTGGACACCTTTTTTAAACATGGAGAGTGAATTAAAAACGAGCCTAAGTAATATTTATCCATCATATTGGCTCATTATGATGAAATCACTTTTATCAATAATTTACAGTTTTTTAAAAACAGAACATCCTTTTTTTTTTTTTAGTCCATAATAGTCTTTATTGTCATTGTACTCGGTGGTACAGCGAGGGGTGCTTGCATAGAGCTACAGTACACCACAGAGCATAAATTAAGAGACAGGAGCATAAACAAGGGCATTGAGTATATACAAAGGTAATAAAAAAACAACGCACAACATTTAAAAAGGTAAAAAAAAAGGTATTTTTTTTCTCTTTAAACGAGACATAGGTGAGTAATTTACAGAAATAAATAACAGTTTAAGCTGCTAAAGTGTTTAGTGCTAAGGGGGGGGGGTTATGGGAGATTGTTCGTGAGTGGGTGTGTGTGTGCGTATCCATGTGTCTTTGCAGTCTGTATGGCCCAGGGGAAGAAGCTTTCAGTTCTGCTTGTGTGAGACTTTGTTGACCTGTAGCGTCTTCCAGAGGGCAGCAGGTCGAACAGGGGGTGGGCAGGATGTAAGGGGTCTCCTGTGATGGCCGTGAGGGACAATTCTGTGTCTTTTTAAGAGATATACAGTATTTGTTGTGTGGATGGGAAGTAGCAGGTTATAGACCAGAAATGAGGGTATTTTATATTGACTGTTTTCTGTTTCCATCTTAACATATAATGTCTATGTTTCCACAGGAGAATCAACAGAAGTGTAAATGACATGGATGGCAGCACTGCACAACAACAGGTCAGTGTAGCTGCTCTCCACCTATTTTAACAACTGTACTGGCTGCACAACATGCTATATTAGCCAATCATACACAATAATGCTTTGGTCATTTTTTAATTCTTCACTTTCATAAAAACATCCTAATATCACACAGTGGTAAATGAAGTAAAATACACTTAATATGATGCTACTGATGTCTTTTGTGTGTCTTGTTGCTGAAATGTGATATAAATAACCTTGTCTTACGTTGCCTAAATATAAATCCTTCATTTAAAACCTGACTCACTGATCATGTGACAGTACATTTATCTCCCTGGTCCAGTATAAGAATTCATATCAACAGTCAGACGACAACTATAATGTAACAGTAATGATTTCATCTCCTTCCTAAAATCACCAGTTCTACAGATCAGTAAATGAACAATTATCAGTTGTATAATGATCCATGCATGCTTTAGAAAAGAAGGTACCACATACAATCATCACCATCAATCTATGATCAGCTGAATCTATACACATGATCAGTGTGAGTGAGTGAGTGATGTCAGTGTTTCTAAGGTGAGTGTGATATGATGAGTGAGTGAGTGAAGGACAATTGTTATTTGTTCATCTGTCTTTGTGAGTGGATCATTTCTCAATGACTGGTGTTGAAATCATTGATGTCTCATGTTATTTTATTTTTCTATTGAGATCATAACCAGAGCATTGAGGCCATCTTATGTCATTATATTCCTAAGGAAATATTTTATCATCTTTAAAGTTAAGAAGCACATCAACATGCTGATGAATAGTTGACTTATAACTAGCGTACCGTAGTTTAATGAGATTTGCAAAATGTTTGAATGTTTTAGTGTCAATATTAAGTTTTCAAACAGTGGCTGAAATAACAGGTCATTTATTTTATATCATTTTAAAAGATGTAACAAAAATGTTTTAAATAACAGCAAAGCATAACAACAGGTTACATGTTTTTTATTTTTATTTTGCAGAAATGCTGTACATGAATTAAGTTAACAGTAGCATAACTTAACATCTGCATTGTTTCACCTCATGAATTAAATTCAGAGGGTCCAGCTCTGATAGTGGGGTCTCCTAACCCTCTTCCCCTGGTCAGGGGTCTGTAACCTTTACTCTACAAGGAACCATTTAACCTCATCTCACCTGGATTAAAGTCCTCCTGGAGCCATAAATACCTTCTCTATGAAGACAATACAGTGTATTACATTATATACAGTTAACATTATATAGAATAATGTTTGATTTAATTTGACTTGATTTTTTATTGATCATGTAAATAGAAACCTAAGAACAGCTTAAAATAAAATAAATCAACATCAAGAAATAAAACAGTATCTTGCATCTTCAAATTCTTACACATCTCAGTTTACATGAACATAGAGCTCGGCCATTTTGCCTAAAAAAAATCTCTTTTTAAAAAGAAAAATTCAAGTTTCAATTTGATTTTCAATATTTTTTAATGCACTTTAAAATGAGTGCAGACATCAGATTTATTGTCAAAAGTGCAACTTTATTTCTGTGATTGTCCTCAAGAGTTAAAATGCATAGAATAATCTCAAGATAAAAGTAAATAAGGCTGTTATTCAACAATTTCAAACTTTAATCCAGGTTTAAGCAAAAGTGCAACAACAACTTCACAGTAGCTTAAATTTTCTGATTAAGAAATCATAAAACTACATATTTTATAACATTACAGTTAAAAAAAATAATAAACTCTTCCCTTTGCATCTCAGCATAGTGTGAATAAAAAATTGAACATGCCTGTGGCACACACACATATAGCCTACTCAATGGGTAAACAAATGTAAACAAAGAGGAGGCGGGCTCACATCGGAACGCGAAAAAGTAAAAAAAAAAAAAACTGGTGGGAAATAAAAAAAAAAAATATATAAATAATAATTGAAACTCAAATTTTCTAATTAAAAATTGTTTTTATCTCCAAATTTGATTAATCGATTAAATCGTTTTTTTTGCCCAGCCCTAGTCTGTAGGTGTTGTAGGAGGTGAAGTCGGAAGGTGCTGAGTCATTGCACAACTTGATTTATTTTAGTTTAACAAATTGTTAAATCATGATTTTATTTGTCATTAATCATTAATAGCCTCTGTAAAAAATAACTTTATTTCAATAGTTTTTTTAAAGCTATAGGGAGCCATTGCATAGAGTCAAAGAGCCACATTAGGCTCCAGAGCCACAGGTTGCAGACCCCTGTCCTGAGAGAACCACAGCTGAACATCTGGCCTGGCTTTTACTTCATCACTCGAGCTGTTGGTAAAAGCAAAGTCAAATCAAAGACCCGCCCACAGCAAGGGATGTGGGCGGGTCATTCTGTCCAGGCTGGTGAGTTGATAGCTGATCACACAATTCCTGCTTGTAGTCACTATGTATTAGCAGGCTTGGGGAGTAACGGATTACAAGTAACAGTGTTACGTAACCAGGATACAAAAAACATGTAACTGTAATCTGTGACAGTATATTAAAAAATGTGTAATCAGATTACATGTTGTTTTTTTTATAAAAACGGGGATCATTTTGAGGGATTACATTTTAAAAGCAAGCAGAATATGCATCTGTGTTGCATCGAAAGCTCTAAATAAAACCAATAGAAGCTGATTTTTCATCAATAACTTTAATGCACTTTGTGTTTTAATTAGATAAAATATTTAATGTGACTCTTCTAACAGCTCAGTTATAGGCCTGTACAACATTATTTAATGTATGAGTGGGGTCAGGTTAAACTATTTTATTTTATATTTAGTACGGACATTCCGTACTAAAAAAACATTTTTTTTATTTTTAATTTATTTATTCTTTAAAGCATTAACATTAATTTATACAATTGCAATGTTTTAATTTTAGTGGTTAGTACTAGAGATGGGTGGTATTGACAAAAAAAAATTCCCGATAATTTCTAGTATTTATCACGATAACGATAAAAATCACGATAAATAAAAAAATTCACAACTTAGTGTAAACAGGTTCCTTACAAACACAAATATGTGAATACATCACTAGACACATTTAAAAAGGCTACAATAACTGCTGACTCAAACAGCTCATGAGCTGATATTTTATGGAATATATTTGTGCATGTGGATCACTATTAGTGTTACTGTATGTAATTCATTTATTTCCTCACTTGAAATATAATTATTATTATTAAAAAAATCACAAATAACTTCAATAGTGTTTTTACTGCTGATGAAATATAATTAAAAATATTGCATTTCACAAGTTGGGATGAATTAATAGTGACATTAGTTAATATTTATTCCACACAACGTGTGACATGTTTAGCTTTTATTCTTCCATACAAGTGTTTAATCTGATCATAAACAAATCAATGGCTCTGTGGTTTTATGACAGTAAAATATGTTTTTTTTACTTGGTCTATTAGTCCTTATATGGAGTGGTTAGCATTAACCCTGTCTGTGTGTCGGTGGGTTAGCTTAGCATAGTTAGCTTTAGTTGAGTTTCCAGTTCATAATCGTTGCTACAGGTTCATCTCTGTTCCGTGTTTGTAGAACTTTGGGTGGATCTGATGGAGGAACTTGGACTGGTTCACTTTGTTGGTTGGTTGTTTGGTTTTAACCCAGTAGTGGTCCATGATGTATCACTGCAAGACAGCTTCTGGTAGCCGTGACAAACACCTCACACACACACACACAGACGGTGGTGTGTGGGCGGTGGCGGTGCACGTCAGAGCTTCTGTAAACAACGTTCCGCTCCAGAGAATAATAAGTTGTTGACAACAAACAGTCTCAGTTTTGGTCCGTGGAACATGTTTTTTTTTGGGGCATTCTTGGCTAAATTGAGGGACAAATGGCCCGTGGCCCTCGCTAATTTCTGAATTTATTGTTTATATCGAGGTATGACAAATTCTTACCGGTGAGAATGTTTCTCACGATAAATCATAAATGATAAAATATCACACATTCCTACTTAGTACACATTCAGAGCCAGAAATGCAATGGGGGACTAATAATTTGCATAATTTCTTTTGGTGTTTCAGTTTCGGCCAAAAAATTTCATTTGGGTACATCCCTAATGGAAACTCCTACATCATGTTTCATCATTGATTTGACTTTGCTTTTATCGACAGCTTGAGTCATGAGGTAAAAACAATGTCAAAACGCAAATGGAAAAGACAAAGACAAAATGAAAAAAGCAAAATGGAAAAAGAATGACTTCATTTGTATATTTTTTCATTATTGATTCTCTTTATATTTCCACATGCATTTCCTTTTAATTTTGGCATTCCTGTGATTCCATAGAATCTAACATTTTAATATGTCTTGCTGCCTGTAGATTAGTAGGAGGGCATGGGGAGGGACCACACCACAGCTCTGCCCAAAAGGTTTTGTAAGGATGTGATTATCACAGTTTTACAGGCTTTAATGGAGGTCATAGTAACCTGTAGACAATAGTTGATGCTAAAGATAAACAATCAAACACACAAAGAACGTCTAACACCGTCATTCACTCACACTTCCCTGTGGGAACGGAATGTAAGACACTGTGACTCTTTCTTCGCTTATGCCCCGCCCATTCCCCAGCCTTACAGCCAATCAACACTCAGAATACATGTAACCAAAACTCACATTGGCAGAGAAAGATGCAAATAAACATGATGCCTTCACGACCATGGGAAACTATAGTTGTTCCCTGTGCTCCAGCAGCAAATGATGAGAATGTGCCACAAAAATAAGTGAAAAATGAAGTTTTCTTGAACTTTACTGTTCACTGGAATTTAAAAGTATTTTCTTACATTTACCAAAGACCTGACTTATTACACTTTAAGACAATTCAGAATTATTTTAATTTCTGGATGTTTGCTTTTATTTACAATTATTTATTTATTTTTATGGTTGTTGTGTTGTCTTCGTATGTTCACAATGAACAGACAAGGCGTGATAACGTGTAGGTTAACTTTAATGCAGTCTTCACACATAAACCATATCGTGCTGCCTGCATGGCTGCGTACCACCAACTAGTGTTACCGCGCATGCGCCTAACTACTGCGGCATGCTGGGATGTGTAGTATTCTAATAACACACAGAACACCACATCTTTCCCCCTATAAAGAAGACATAATATTTACTCCTTACAACAAACCATGCTTAGGTATAATACTAATTATTTTAAAACTTTGCATTTCCCCTTAAGCATTATAACACTTGTAAACGACCTTTCAATGTAAACACTTTTTGTTTTGAAGAATAATAAAGTGCAAACTCACTAAGCATTAAAACATCAACTTAGATTCATGTAAACATTTTTCACATACATTTTTTTTTTTTTTTTTTTCTTTACATTTTTTTTTTTTTTTTTTTACATATTACTATTAACTTAAGGGTCCAGGTTGCACCTGTGCTTAGCAACAGTCCATAGTCAGGAGTCTTCAGCAACTCTCAATCAGCCTTTTAGGTGGCTGAGCATGTCTCTTAGGTCTAAACAGTCCTTCAACAGCTGGCGACTGTGAGAGTTTGGAAAGTCTCTCAGCAGCTGGTGACGCAGACGCTGCTGTCAGACCACAGTCAGTGTGGTCAGGCCCACTGTTAGTTGGCTCTACAGATTCAGCTGTGTCCTGCTGAACCGTGTCCTGAACTGCAGTGTCCTTTTTAGTCTGCTGTAGTTGAACATCTGTTCGGTTCCTCCTCAGAGACAATCCATTCTCCATCTGAATCCTGAAGGAGCGTGGCGCAACTTCCTCCGTGACTTGTCCCTTTTGTCTCCACGTGCCTGTAGAGATGTCCCTGAGACGCACTGTGTCTCCAGGCTTCAGCATGGGAAGGTGCTTTGCTGTACGATCATGCAGCTGTTTTTGTTTCACTTTTTGTTCCTCCTTTGCTTGCCTGACTTTGTGTGCACTTTTGGGTGTCAGCAGGTCTTCACTTACTGGCAGGTTAGAGCGAATGCGCCTACCCATCAGCATTTGGGCTGGTGACAGTCCATTTTGTAAAGGTGCACTCCTGTAGATCAGTAAGCTTTTCTGAAAGTCATCTCTGTCCTGTGCTTTTTTCATCATGTTTTTTACTGTTTTCACAGAGCTTTCTGCCAAGCCGTTGGACTTTGGATAGGTTGGGCTCGACGTACTGTGCTGGAACCCCCATTCTTTGGCAAAGGCAGCGAACTCACAGCTCGAAAACTGCGGGCCATTGTCTGAAAACAGTTCGCACGGGACGCCATGTCTGGCGAAGACAGTCTTGAGGTAGCTGATGACAGCTTTACTCGAGGTTGACTGCAGTGCTCCAACTTCAGGATAGTTAGAGAAGTAGTCGGTGACCACGATGTAACTCTTACCATCATAGTCCAGCAGATCAGTTCCTACCTTATAGTAAGGTCTGTGGGGCACCGGATGAGTCATCAGTGGCTCCGCTTGTTGTTTTGGCCTGTAGGTGCGGCACAGGTCACATGACGCTGTTGTCTGGCTGATGTCTTGGTTGATTCTTGGCCAGAACATCACTTCTCTTGCTCTGCGCTTACACTTGACTTCTCCGAGGTGGCCTTCGTGTATCTTTTGGAGCATTTGTTTGCGCAGTGAGGGTGGAATCACAAATTTGCTCCCCTTTAACACTATGCCATCCACCACTGTGAGCTCTGCTCTGTAGTTCCAGTAGTCACGTATTTTCACAGGGCAGTGTTTTTTGTTTTCAGGCCAACCGTTCTGTACTGTGCATTTCAGTTCTTTCATTGTTTCATCTGCATCAGTCTCTCTCCGTATTTTTTCTGTTCTGTCAGCTGTTACTGGCAGAGATGTCACGATCATGTCCACATATGCCTGTATTTCTGCGCTTTTCTCACTGTCGGCACGTTCCTCCTTGTCCACTGCTCTAGACAAAGTGTCGGCGGTGTACATGTATTTTCCTTGTGTGTATAGCATGTGCACATCGTACTTTTGCAGCCTGATCAGCATGCGCTGTATCCGTACTGGACAGTCATTTAGAGGTTTTGACATGATGGACACCAGCGGTTTATGATCAGTTTCTACTTCAAAAGACTGACCATAGACATATTGGTGGAAGCGCTCACATGCATACAAACTCGCTAACAGTTCTTTCTCAATTTGAGCGTACCTGGATTCGGCGCTGCTCAGGGCTCTGGATGCATAAGCGACGGGTAGCCACTGCTCGTCGTGTTTCTGCAGTAGCACCGCTCCCAGGCCGTACTGTGATGCATCTGCCGATATCCTGGTGCTCCTCTCTGGGTCATAAAACTGTAACACGGGCTCACGTGTCAGCGTCTCTTTCAGTTTCAGAAAACACTGTTCCTGCTCGTGGGACCACGTCCATTCGTTTTTTTGTTCAAGAAGACTCCTGAGAGGTGCTGACTGTGTTGAAAGCTGTGGGACAAACTTAGCAAGGTAGGTAACCATCCCTAAAAACCGTCTGACCTCATCTTTATTGGTCGGTCTTTCCATGTTGTTGATTGCTGATGTTTTTCTCGGGTCTGGCTTCACCCCCTCTTCACTGACGACGTCTCCCACAAAGGTGAGTGTTTTCACTCCAAACTCACATTTGTCCTTGTTGAGTTTCAGATTTACTTCCCGTGTTTTGTCTAGCACTTGTCTCAGCCTTTCGTCGTGTTCTTGTCGCGTTGACCCCCATACTATGATGTCATCCATCATTGTCTCTACGCCTGGAATGTGTTCAAAGATCATGTGAATAGTCTTGTGGTAGACTTCCGGCGCTGACAAGATACCATACGGCAGACGAAGAAACCTGTACCTGCCCTCCGGCGTGTTGAATGTGCACAGTCGCGAACTTTCCTCGTCCAGTCTCAGTTGCCAAAACCCAGACGACGCGTCTAGCTTACTGAACCATTTAGCTCCAGCAAACTGTGCCATAATTTCTTCTCTGGTTGGTAACTTGAAATGTTCTCTTCTGATTGCTTTGTTTAGGTCCCTTGGATCCAAGCACGTCCTCAGAGCACCTGTTTTCTTTTGCACGACGACCAGCGAGCTGACCCATTCAGTTGGTTCATCAATTTTCTTGATGACCTCCAGTTTTTCCATGCGCACTAGTTCCTCTTTGAGTTTTTCTCGCAGTGCGAACGGGATTTTCCTGCAGGGATGAACAACAGGAGGCACACTTTTATCCACATGTATTTTATGTATTCCAGGTAGACATCCAAGTCCTTCGAAACAGTCTTTATACTCCTCCATGAGTGAGTCTTGATCATTTGCAGATTCTGGTGATGTCACAACAAACACTCTTTTTACCAGATCGAGCTTGGCACATGCGCTGAGTCCCAGGATTGGTTGTACTCTCATGTCCACGATCAGTAGCTGTGCTTTTATCTGCCGGCTTTTGTGTTTGAAGGTTGCAATGCATCCACCTTTAACAGGGACACGTTCTCCTGTGTATCCTGTCACTTTTGTTTTCACTGGATAGATTTTGCTCTTTACAGTGAGTGTTTTGTAGTCCTCCATAGATAGCAGATTTACGTGGGCACCTGTGTCTAACTTGAATGGTATTACAGTCTCATTTACCTCGATTGGCAGAACCCATTCCTCCTTTTCGATTGTACAGGTCTGCACCACATCCACAATGAACTCGTCATCCTCTTCTTCCTCATCGACTGTGTGAACTTTCTGTTTTGTAGCTGCCTTGCAACATTTAGCATAGTGATTGCTTTTTCCACAGTTGTTACATGATTTTCCAAATGCAGGACATGACTTAGGCTTGTGGCTGCCTCCACATTTACCACACTTGAACTCTTCAGATTTCTCTTTTTGGTCTTTTTGTTTGGTAAATGTTTTCTTTTTCCTTTGTTCTTTATGTATTGCATGAACTGTAGTTTCACCTCTCCGTAGCTCTTTTGCTTGTGCTCGGGTGGTTTCTGCTGCTCTGCACATACTAACACACTTGTCCAGTGTGAGTCCTGTCTCTCTGAGCAGTCTTTCTCTGAGACCATTATCCACTGTGCCACAAACTATCCTGTCTCTCACTAATGAGTCTCTCAATGTGTCAAATTCACATGTTTTACTCAGCGTGTGGAGCTCTGCTAGGTACTGATCAAAAGGTATTCCTTGCTTTTGGTCATGGGTGAAAAACTTGTACCTCTCAAAGGTCACGTTCTGACTAGGCACGAAGTAGTTCTCAAACTTTGTCATTAGCTCTGCCAACGTCAGATTAGCTTCATCTAACTGAAAGCTATTGTATATGTCTAAAGCATCTTCTCCAATAACATGCAAAAAGATATGAGCTTTCTGTTTATCATCATCACCCCCTGCTCCACTAGCTGCTAGATATATATTAAATCGTTGCTTAAAGCGTTTCCAGTTATCAGCAAGACTACCAGTCAGTTGCATTGAAGTGGGTGGACTTAGCTTCTCCATGAGCGTACGTCGGGGTGAGACAACTTCCACAGCTCTCTGTTGGTGCTGGTTGTGTTCCGATTCGAGCCCGAGATCCTCTTCTTCTTGTTCGATCTCCTCTCCTTCCCCCGTTTCACTTCCACTGTTACTCGTAACAACGCCCGTAGCCATTAGCAAACTCCGCTGGCATGCTGCTTTGTTAGCACGTTTCACTCACGCGACCGGACTTTTCCTTTTTTTTTTTTCTATTCCGTCGTTCTCCCGTGGCAAAACATCCTCCTGTAGCTGCTCACGGCCACTTCTGACACCATGTGTTGTCTTCGTATGTTCACAATGAACAGACAAGGCGTGATAACGTGTAGGTTAACTTTAATGCAGTCTTCACACATAAACCATATCGTGCTGCCTGCATGGCTGCGTACCACCAACTAGTGTTACCGCGCATGCGCCTAACTACTGCGGCATGCTGGGATGTGTAGTATTCTAATAACACACAGAACACCACAGTTGTGTCTCTTATTATACAGTTAGATTTGTTGTGCAGCCACTGGAACATTAGAACAAAACCTTTGTGAGACTCAAAGGAATGAGAATGTGTTGAGTTTACAATGTGTCTGTTACCACTTTATTTACACAGCCTGTTCTGTGCTTTGAATTGATTTAAGTCATTTCAGTTTTGGTGTGTGATCTGACGATATTAGATCATTAAGGATTAAAACATGACGACGATCTCCCAAATCACAGAGATCTTAGAACCATCTGTAGTTCACATTTGAACCCTTGCGGTGCCTTGTCTGTGTCATATGTCTGTGGTCCATACACAGAACATCCAAAGGTTTTTTTTTATTTGCCAAATCACACCGTTTACTAGTCAGCATGTCAGCATTACAGACATTACAGAATTATTAAGCACTTAAACAGAGCAGAAATACGCTCTGCCCCCCCCCCCCCCCCCCCCCCCAGTGCACAGACACACTCCATCAGTTCTGAGTGTTGAAGCACTGAGACACGTTTGAGGAAACACTGCATGTATTTCTCTTCTCTAACTAACTCTGTGTTGCTCCACAGTAACAGAGCTGCTGCTGCAGCTCAATGGGCTGTTTACACTTTCTTAAAGAGACAGTGTCCTGAATGTGATTTACTTTAAAAAGGACTTTCAGCCACTCAGAGCTGCCCTGAAAGAAGCAATGCTACAGAATTAATAAAAGGGTCTTTGTGGCAATTTTCTCCATCGACTTTGGGCCATTATTGTTTTTCTTGTAAAACTATTAATAAAAATAAATGGTTTATATCACCTATTGCCATTTTAGGGAAAAATAGAGAGAATGAATATTGGTCCATATCACCCAGGCCTAATGTAACCAAAGCAGTAACGTTTTATCTTATAAAGGATATGAATGTCTAAATTGTGTTAAATGAGGCGTTCAAACACTGCTTAAAATAGTATTTTATTAATGAGTGTGTTACCTTAATAACTAATAGAAATCACTAGATTGATCTGCTACCTGGTTATGTAACAAGTGTTGCTAATGC